>NC_083353.1:131283641-131398641 GCF_030254825.1 Meriones unguiculatus | reverse complement strand
ATAAAGTTTTATTCACCCAATCTTTACACTTCAAAAACGCAAGGAGCCTCGCCAGGCCTCTCCTTGCTTGGTTCCCATTAACTGCTCAAAGCCGCAGGCGTCATTATGACATTTCATTATGAGCATCAGCATTTAGTGAACCCAGACATGTTCAACCCCGTTACCCATTCTAAGCCCCCACATCGCTGATAGTTCCCTTCCTGTGTCTGCACGTCTTTCTTCATGTCACACATGTGAGGGGAAACGTGATTCCTGTCTCTGTGACAACTGACGTAATTTGGTTCTTGTTTGGGAGTGAATGAAACTGCTGTGTCTACACAGCACACTTCCTTTGTTGGGCCTTTATCTGCTGAATGTCCAGGACATTTCTGTCTTTTGGTTACTGTAGCAGAGCCTCAGGAAACACGTGCACGCAGGTTTCTTCATAGTGAGCTGTCTTTGCTCTCTGGAATCTGGACCGAGAAGCGGTCCAGTTGGATCATGTTCAGGCTCAAGTTTTGGGTTCTTCAGGAGCCTCCATGCTGATTTCCACAGTGGCTGCATTGGCTTACATTCCCACAGCTGTGTGTAAGGGTCACGCTCCCACACGGACGCACTCCCACACCTTTGTTCCCTCACTAACAGTTGTTGGGTTTGGGGTTTATTTATTTATTTTTTTAATCCTGTGTGTGTGTGGTGTCTTTTGTTTTTTGGGACGAAGTTTCTCTGTATAGCCCTGGCTGTCCTAGAACCAGCTCTGCAGAGCAGGCTGGTTACGAACTCTCAGAGATCCGCCTACCTGGGCCCTCGGAGTACTGGGGTCAAAGGCATATGTCACCACCGCCTGGATGTTTCTATTGTTTTTGTTTATTTGTTTGAAACTTGAGGTCAGCAATCTGATGTGGGGTGAGATGGCGCCTCAGTCTAGCTGTTATTTGCATTCTTCTTGAGGCTGGCAATGGCCAACGTTTCGTTTGCGCCTCTTGGCAGCCAGTCCATTTTATTTTGTGTGACTAATCACATGTATGGCTTTTCCTCGCTCCCTTCTTAGAGAATAAGCATTTCCTGTCACTTCCATGTGCCCACCAAACTGGCACACAGTGGGTCTTCAGTTGGCATTTTCTTTTTTTTTAATTTTTCTTTTTTTTTATTAATTACACTTTATTCACTTTGTATTCCCCCATAAGTCCCTCCCTCCTCCCCTGCTAATCCCACCCTCCCTCCCCCTTCTTCACGCATGCCCCTCCCCAAGTCCACTGATAGGGGAGGTCCCCTTCTCCTTCCTTCAAATCTTAGTCTATCAGATCTCATCAGACAGTGTTGCCTTGACCTGCAGACTGGAGCAGGGGCCCAGAGGCTGACCCCTGAGGTGAGGCTCTGTAACTTTGTAAGGAGCCTTGGCCTTTCTACTCATTTCTAAGGTGAGAGAGTCTTGGTCCTCATGCCTAGCTGAGGACAATCCCTGTCTTAAATGGGTTATTTTCTGGCTGCCTCTCTCAACATCCAGTCAAGTTTCAGGACTTCTCTGGTACACTGTATCTTCTCCTCTCTCTTACTTCCCAAAGGGGACCTCATCTCCAGTCCCAGGTGGTTCCTCAAAACCATGAAACTAACTTCAAATAATGACAGAACTGTGTCAGAGCCCCAGTCAGAAGCTCCTGCCATATAGGCAGCTTTAACATTCCTTACCCGGTCTCTGGCCAACCCTCAAATCTACAAGTTTCCTCATCTGCCAAGGTCAGAGACTCGCCCAGTCCCGATTCTGGAACAGGCCTGCCCTGCCTCCGGCCGCTTTCCTCCTCTGCAGGACTTTCCCTGCTGGGTAGAGAGCTGCACTCACCACAGCCCCTCCACAGATGGGTGCAGAGGTTTAGGCTTGCCACACTCTGCCTTTCTATCCTGTCATTCCCACCCAGCCAAGGAAAACGAAATCGTACGGTATTGTGTGTGTGGTCACATGTGAAGTAAATGCCACATGACTTCAACAATTGTGTCGTAGCTCAATAGAAGCAGATTCTTGGATACAGGTAGTCATGTTTTCAGAGTGCTCTACTGTTTGTGTTTCTGCAGCTGATGAGGACGGCGAAGACAGCATTGAGAGGGCGTGTGACACCCTGCTCATGTGCATTGTCACCGTGCTGAACCAGGGCCTCAGGAACGGCGGTGGCGTTGGGGATGTGCTCAGACGGCCCTCGAAAGATGTGAGCAGGACAGGGTCTGCTTAGAAGACACGGTTCTTCCCTTCCCTCCTTCCCTCTGTCCCTCCCTTCTTGTCTTCCCTCTGTTCTTTCCCTCCTGTCCCTCAAACTCCCTCCCTCTCTCCCTCAGTCCCTCCCTCCCCCTCTCCCTCCCTTTACTCCTATTTTAGGGACTGAACCTACCACCACAACCCAGCGCTCTTTTTGTCTTTTTAGCTTTGGGATGTGAGTCTCAGTAAGTTGCCCAAGGTTGCCTTGAAGTTGTCCTGCCTCAGCCTCCCTGAGTGGCTGGGATGGCAGGCCCCCAGCCCAGGCCCGGTTTATTTCTTGTTGCCCTGCTTACCAGCATTTAGACTGCTATGGTTTAGAGTGTCAGGGCTCCAGTGTCCTTTGACTATAAGGTGTAGCAGTGGTTGGGAGACCAGTTAATTGCACAGTGAGAGAGAGTGTGGAGACTCAGGGGAACTGACAGCCTCTGACGTCAGTTGGGCTCGGGTCTGAGCTGCGCACTGTTGCAGCAACAGAATCCTGGCATAAACTCCGTAGGTACTGACTTAATCACTGCAGCTCAGCCGCCCGTGGCCTAGAGCTCCCGGGGGAAGGGGTCTTCCCAGGACGAACCTCCATTATTTACCATGATGAGGACAAAGTGTGGATGGGCTAACAGGGTTTCATAGAACTGAACGCTGAGGCACCAGGCTGGCAGCACAGTTTCCTTCTGCAGCTGGCCTGTTGTGTAATGTCCGGCGTCTCGCTAATAGTCTCAGCTCCCTTGTATTAAACAGCTGGATCCCGTGGTCGCTAATGTGCCTTAATGTTGCAGACCTAATGGAATACACGTGAGCTGTGTGTACCTGACCTTGTGAAAACAAGGAAGGGAGTGCTACGGAAGTTGAGATGTCACAGGCTTTCCTCAGCTGGCGTGGCTTGGGTCTGGCTCCCTTTCGTCTAGGACGGACCTACGGGACTGTTCTCGATGCTGTGCCCAGTGCCCAAATGAAGCAAATTAAGGAAAGAAGGGCTCGTTTTAGCTCCCACTTCCTCGGGATCATCCTGCCATTCTGAGGAAGGCACAGGACTTTAGGTAGTGGCAGCGTAGTGGGGGCTGGGAAGCCGTCTGGCAAGGGCGTGCTTCCACCCTTGCAGAGAAGCAGAGAGTGAGCAGGGAGGGTCTGCTCGATAAGGCCTCAAGGCCCACGTGGCCGACCCTGCTGACCCGCTAACCCCAGTGGCTCTCACCCTCCCCAAACAGCACCACCAGATGAGAACTGAGCGTACGAAGATGTGAGCCTGCCCACGTCCACGCCACAGCAGGCCCACTGTGAGAAGTGTGTCACTAGTGAAAGCACAGGAGAACATGAGAAAGCCCTTTCCCGAGTGGGGAAAATGTGCCAGCCCCAGAAAAACGGAACAGTTCTGAGAGCCGGCCTGAGCCAGTCTCCCTTAGCTGGAGGGAAATGAGGACAGAAAGCAGTTTCTTCTCTAGCGGGGGCTACTGTTTGTTTCCTTGGAGGACAGCTGTTGGGTACCCACGTTGTGCCAGACAGCGTGCTAACTGACAGCCGTGACCCGTGTGTGTTCTGTGTGTGTTTTACACTTCTGCTGCAGGAGCCCTTGTTTGCTGCGCGCGTGGTTTATGACCTCCTCTTCTTCTTCATCGTCATCATCATTGTTCTCAACCTGATCTTTGGCGTGATCATCGACACCTTTGCCGACCTCAGGAGTGAGAAACAGAAGAAGGAAGAAATTCTCAAGACAACCTGCTTCATCTGTGGTAGGTCCCCCCGACACACCCCGTGATCCGACAGGAGATGGGTGAAGTCTCCCCAGGTGCTAAGATGATGGCGGACAGGCTGTTCTCCTGGGAGGACGGATGAGGATGGTTTTCATGTTCATGCTTGGGGAAAAATTATCTTAATGTGAAGGCTGGATAAAATTCAGGTTACATAATGTTGCAGGAGAGTGGCATCTCTGCCTCTATAAATAGAGGGAAGAGTCACACTCAGACTCTGTCATTTCTGCAGTTTGTACAGTGCTCTGACCGTGGAGTGTGCTGCCAGATGCCGGGAGGTTCCACCAACTGGCAAATGGGTTTTTAATCACAATAGCATATTGAGTGTATTACAGAGCGACTTTTCCTTTGCTAGAATCCAAAGATTCTGTTCATTGGCATGACCATTTTAGACTAGGCGTTCTGCTAGCTACACACATAGACATCATGTAACATGTGTAGCCCAGAACACACAAATACCATAGATCACACCACATACACCTACCATATGCCTACCACAACACCCCCAGGCCCACAGGCTGCACACACACCATGTATACTGCATGTGTGCTTACACACCTTCTTCTTCTGCCAACCTCACCTCTCAGGCTGAGCCAGCTTTCTCCCAGTCTCGCTACCTATCAGCCCTCTCTGGCTTCTCTTGCACCGTAGTCCTATCTGGAAACCCCAGACTCCATTTCCTCTTTGGCTGACCACACCTCTAGTTACCTTCACCTTCCTTTCCCCCTTCACTGTTGTGTCACACTGTCTAACTTATACTAGGCCTCAGCAAAGCCTGCTCTCTCTCAGCCTCAGATCTTCTTGCCTGTCCTGTTCTTCTCCGTGGCTCTTCCAAGCTTTTTCGTCATTCCTCCAGCTGGGGTATACTTGGGGATAATGTATAACAAACAATACACATGCCTGAGGGAGGATTGTGCATTAGCCATGGTCTGTTTCAGGATTCATGATCTGTGTGTGTGCGCACGCGCGCGCACGCAGCAACAGCCAGCATGTTTCCTCGGCAGAGGGCGCAGGGCTGGCGGGCACAGGAGAGGGCATTACTTAGTTGCTGAAGTGGGTGGAAGCAGAGAGGCCAGGACCAGAGGTGGCATGGAAACAGTATCAGCCTAGCAAGGGCCTTGTCACCGTGTGTCACTATGAGCAGATATCGCAGCTTTAATGGAGGAGGGGTCTCTTAGGTTCTGGTTCAGAGGTTTAGGCCACTGTGACAGGAATGAGAGCCACCCCAGACAAGCAAGAGGGCTGCTTGTCTGCATGCTGGCTGCCCAGGAAGCAGAGTCAAGCCACAAACCCCAACAGCTATTGCCCTATCTGGTCTCCTTCCACAAGGCCTACGGTGTTGCTGGTGTGAGCCTCAGCTCAGGCCATGAGGACAGCTCTCCGTGCTGCTTAGACTCCATCCTGGAGTGGGAGGGGAAGCAAGGGGCTACTGCAGTAGCTCTGAGGAGCCCTTCCCTGGGGCCTGGCCTGAAGCCAGACAGGAGGCTATCACCACAGCCCAGATGCTAAGCAACAAAGACTAGACTCCAACAGTTAACATCTTTTTAATGTATTTTTAATTTATGCATATGTGTGTTTAGCTTGTAAGTGTGTATGGCACCAGAGGCCAGAGTTGTAGATGGTTGTGAGCAACTGTGTGGGTACTGGGAACCAGACCCCAGTCCTCCACAAGAGCAGCGAGTACCTTAACCACTGAGCCATCTCTCCATCTCCAGAACCTTAAATCCTAATGTGGGGAGAGAGATGAAAGGTAGCCGGTGCCTGGGAGGTTGGTATGTGTGAGGGGGAGAGGGTAGGGATACACCAAGTTTAACCTGGGGTGTACTGGACTTGAGGTGCATCCCTGCGTGAGTCAGTGTAACTTCTCTGCCGACTGTGGCAGGCAGCCCCCAGACACAGATTATCGTACAGTCTGGAGCATGAAGTAAGGCTGCCCTGCCAGAGGCAGGAAAAGGGATGTGTGTGCAAGAGCAGCATTCATGCAGAGGCAGGAGAGGGCGCGGGTGAGGAGGGTGCGGGTGAGGAGGGCGTGGGTGAGGAGGGCGCGGGTGAGGAGGGCGCGAGGAAGCTGGAGGAGATGGCAAAGACACTCCAGACTGCCGCTGCAGCACTCTTGGCCATGCCTTTGCTCTGAGGCCAAGCAGGACAGATGGGTGCTGGCCCCGAGAGGGCTCCATGCACTTCTGGCGCCACGGATTCCCATCTGTGCACGGTGATTCCCTGAGAAGCCCTCTCCCTGGAGGTTTGGGCATACTGGCCACAATCCTGGAAAAGGAGTGGACAAGCCAAGCCTTGCAGAGATAAGCATGGTGGACTCCAAGAGCCTAGTGGAAATCCACGCCGAGTGGTTCTGAGCACAGATCCAGGGGGAGAATATTCTCCTGAGTCTGTGTCATGGCACCATGACACCTGTGCGTGGGAGTGAAGGTGGAAGTGCTTGAGGAGTTCCTCAAGTCCTGTGCATTCTGACGGACTCCTCAAGTCTTCTTTATAAGGTGGCATAACTGTAAAGAGAGCCTGCCTCCGTTGCTCAACAGGAAGGGAAGCAAGTATCTGAAGTTGGCCTTGTTTCTATGTCTTCGTGGCTGGAGATACCCCCTCTCTTCCTCCTCTTCTTCCTTCTTCCCCTCGTCTTCCTCCCTCCCTCACCCTCTCTCTTTTGTTCATGTATACACATATACACACATGTGTATACATAAATGTATATACATATGTACACATATGTATATATGTATACATACATACACACACACATTTATGATCGACTCTGGCAGAACAAGGCAGGTCAGCATGAATGGAAGACCCCTGTCCTGTCCTTCGGTTTTGTCAGGATGCTTCGGTGGTTTAGACAGAGCAGGTCGCCCAGAGCTGAGCACGGATTTGCTGGAAGAATCTCCTGTGCACATCTAGGCGGGATGAGGGAAAGTGAGGTCAAGGCGATAAAACCAAAGAGGTGTCGCGCTACCACTCCGGAGTTTGGAGAGGAAATATGTCTGGGACCTGAAGGAGTGCTTCTTCAGCCCTGGGAGTGAAGCAGACCCCGTGCCTTTGGGGGTGGGGGTGGACCCACACGGTCATTTTTCTCTTCTCTGTGTGAAATGTATTGGTGTTTTCACTTCTTCACCGTGAATTGTTCTGTAGTGCTCTCCTTCCTGTCATTTCTTGGCAGCTTTCAGCCGCCCAAAGGACAGTCTTTTCCGTCTGTGTCTGGCTTGCACAGATGTCCTGTTCTTTGACCCTGGCCCACAGCGTCCTAACACACTGCTCTTCCACACCCGTGTAGCACTTTTGCCGGGTACACGGCACCAGCACCACACTCACCGGGCTTCTTCCTTTGCTTCTTTTAAAATTTATTCCTTATATATATCCCGATTGAAGCCCCTCCTTCTGGCCCCCAGTCCCATCCTCCCTCCCTCTTTCCCCATCCCCTTTCCCTAGTCCCCTGAAAGGAGGAGTTCTCCTTTTCCTCTGCCATCTGACCTTAGCTTGTCAAGTCTCATCAGGACTGCCTGGATCCTCTTCCTCTGTGGCCTGGCAAGGCCACTTCACCAGGGGGAAGCATGGAGGGGACCCCCTGCTCAGATGTAGCCCATGGCAGCTCAGTCTCCATGTGGGTCCCCAAGTAAGGGGAGCAGGGGTTGCCTCTGTTAGGAACTCGGTTGCCTGCCCTTTGATCACCTCCTCGACTTCTGTGTGTTTCCTGGACCAGGAAGCTGGCACAGTATCCCAGCAGCACGCAGACCCAGCCCAAACCCTGAGTCCTGTGTCTCCCCTCCCCCTCCCCTGCTTCAGCTCCAGATTCTGGCTGGCATTGCAGGTAGATCGCCTTCGAGAGGCAGGGCTGGAAGTTCTCCCTCAGGTCAGCATCTGTCTTTTCCCAGCCACCCTGAGCTAATAGATCCGTTTGCACGGGTTCCTACCACATCCTGCTGTGAGTGCTCACAGCCACACCTGGCCTGCTCAGTGCCAGCTTTTCCACACTCGCTTAGTGCAAAGGCCATCAGTCCTCCAGTGCCATCCATAGCCGGAATGTTCCTGTTTTCCTCGCAGTAAGACACCTCCCTCACAATCTGGGCTTCTTCCCCTCTCTCCTCTTCTCCTCCTCCTTTCTTTAGTGCGTTTGTCTCCATCTTTCTCTCATTTATGTTTCAAATCCCAGTCCAAGTGTGTCCCTTAGGTTCACATTCTGGACTGTTCACAGTGGCAGGAGAATGTTCTGGTTGAAACGCCAAAACACATGTGAGTTGTAGGACTGCAGCCCATCTCTGAGGCCCTAACACTAGGACTCATGACCTTTTCAGCCTCACTCAGGGTCAACACTGTACTCCTGCACCACTGTCGTCACACCGTGCTCTGCCGTGTCCATTTGCCTCTGCTCAGAGCCACGTACCCTCATTGTGCAGAAAGCGTGTTTACTCCGTGGGCAGGTAGACCTGACTTCCAGCCCACACACCCTGACTATGCAGCCTCGGCTTCTTACCCCGAGCTGCTCCTGAGTGTCTGCCCCATGTTTGCGCTGTGGTGGCTGTAACCCAGAGCCTGTTTATAAGATTCTCCAGCCCTGTGCACAGGTGAGGCTCAGCCCTCGCAGAAGCTGCCTGCTCTTCTTTAGGAGAGGCAGGCCCATGCTTAACCATCTTTATGCTTCCATGTTACATGTGGGGCCCGTCCATCAGCATTTGCTAAGGAATGACTGGCCAGTAAGTCAGCCCCAGACATGTCCCTGGGCTCACATGGCTTCTCGGCTACACAAGGAAAGTAAGGCGGGTCAACACTGGGTTGATGGCCTTCACATCAAAATCCAGATGAGGCTAGGGAGACAGCGCAGGAAAGTGCCTGCCACACAAGCGTAAAACGTGAACTCAGGCGCCCAGCACACACACAGAAAGCTGGTCACACCAGAGTGAACCTCTAATCCTACGTAGGAGGCAGAGGCAGGAGTGCTGGGGCTGGCCGGCCGGGTGCCCAATACACAGTACACAGTACACAAGCAGGGTAGAAAGTGACTGAGGAAACCCTTGACGTCTCCCTCTGGCTGCACGTGGTGCGCACACACATGCCTGCGTGTAATGCGCGAGTGCACAAAAGAACCAGGTCTGACGATTACAGGTGGGCCCCGGTTTTCCACACCCTGGCTACTGCATGGTGGTGCGACCCTCCCTCAGGGAGATAGGTGATGTGTCCAGAAGCTCGGGGCGACAGCAGAGCAGCCACGTATGCACTGGTTTTCTGGAAGCTCCAGAAGACTGAGGGGTCATTTGGTAATTTAAGCTTAGAGTAAACCTAAACAATTTTTTTTATTACGACAAGTAGACTATCATAAAGTAGAGCAAATTAGTGCCCCTGTTTGAAGTAAGAACTTTGGTTGAGCACTTGCCTGCCAGGTGTGAAGGCCTGAGTTTGATTCCTTTTACCAAAAATTGTAAACTGCGCAAGAGAGCGCTGCCTCAGTGCAGGGACCATCTCAGTGCTGGGGAACATGCAGAAGAGAGCGCTGCCTCAGTGCTGGGACCATCTCAGTGCTGGGGAGCATGCAGAAGAGAGCGCTGCCTCAGTGCTGGGGAACATGGAGAAGAGAGCGCTGCCTCAGTGCTGGGGAGCATGCAGAAGAGAGCGCTGCCTCAGTGATGAACACACACAACTCGTCAGAGGCGAGACTCTGGTTCCCACTGTCCATGCGGCTGGCTTAGGAGCCTCTCTAACCCCAGCTCCGGGGATCCTCTGTGGGCATCTGCACACATGCTCACACACACACACACACACACACACACACACACACACACACAGAATGCAGAGGTCTGGATGACACGTCAGTTCCCGTGGTAAAGACAGAATATAGTGCCATGGTGGACGTTACCAGAAATATGTGACAGAGAATAGGAGTCATTCTTGATTTCTCTTTCTCATCAAATCCTGTCAGATGGCATGATTCTCGAGTTTTCACTCTAACGTTTGTCTTTAATCTCTCCCTTATTTATTCAGTTCTTCTGTCAAGTTTAGTTGTGTTCCCGTGGTTGTCTGGGTTCTGTGCAGGTGGCGTCCAAAGTCTAGTCTAGTAAGGTGAAGGCTGAGACAGACATAGGCTCAGGGTTGCAGGCACCGCCATCTGGTTGGTGTGGGAGCCGGTGGCCAAAGGCTGGACTGGGCAGAGAGGGTAGCCAGAGGTAGTTTTCCAAGAACACAGAGGCTTTGGAGGGTGAGAGGGGTCCACACCATGGTCATCGGCGCAGTCTGAGGATGGCCTCAGGTGCCTGCCCAGGGGACATCCTCATGGTTATCAGAGGTGGGAAGCGGGCCAAAGAATCAACTTTCCAGGGAGCTAAGTTGGACAAGCCCCCAGAAAGCCTGTGAATTTCTCTAGCAGGCAGCTAGATACGGAAAGTGAACTTGGGAGCAAAGGTCTGTCTGGTGGTAATGATGCAGGAACCCCCAGGGTGGTGACGCTTACCCTTGGGAGTTAATGTCACAGCAGAGAAAGCAAGAACCTGTGAGGATGAGGACATGACTCCTGCCGAGATTCTCCTCTGTGGTCCTGGCTCCTTGCCCTCTCCATCAGTCCCTTTTGCTGTCCCGTAAATTCTGCCCAAGGCCCACTGTTCTGAACCCGCTCCCCCCACCCAGAAGTCTGCAGCATGAAGGGAAATGACCCTCCTCACACTGCGCCTTCATCTTGCCATGGTGGCTTGTTTGCCTCTGTGGCTCTTCAGAGTCAGGAGTGGTTTGGGTCACTGCTGACTGATTCTTCTCCCACTGGAGTTGACTTGAATCCTTCTTGATCTGTTTCCTGGTGCTACCATATTGGATGGTAGCATATTTAAAGGCTTTGTGGCTGTCAGCACAGACAGGTGCTTTTCCAAGCATTTACCTCTTTTTCATTTGCTGATGTTACCGTCTAAGAGTCTGTAGAGCTGGGTACCTCCTTGAAGGCTGCCAGCATCTTGTCCTCCTTCATTCCCCCTTGGCCGCACAGGCTTCAGAACACTTCACAAGTTACCTGTTTCCACTACCGTGTGGTGGGTTAAACTACGCTAGGATCACCACGCTGATACGCCGTTACTCTGCAAACAGGAGGAGCTTGAGCTTCATTCTAGGGGATTTTACTTCAGTGCTTTTGTTGTTAACAGCTCTATTAAGATAATTCACGTACCTTACCACTCATGCACTTAATGTCCACAGTTCAGTGCCTTTAATGTACTCAGCATTGTGTATAAAACCTAAAGTTTCATTTTTGGACATATTTGCTGCCCCTTCCTGTAGCCTTCACCCACTGTATTCTCGGCAGCCTCCTATCACTGCGTGCCCTGGGCAGCCACTAATAAGCTCACAACCTTCCCGCCTTTGTCCGTTTTGAAGATTCAGTCAGGATAGCCAGTCTTTATGGCTGGCTCAGTACTTTCAAGGTTCCTTTTGTGCTGGTTACTTTTCTCAGGACTGTGACAGAATATGACATAAGCAGCCTGCGGGAGGAGAGGCTTCCCTTGGCTCACAGTTCCGGAGAAACAGTTCATCATGGCAGGGAGGTCTGGCCGTGGGGCTGGTGCTAAGAGTCCATGGTGGCCGGGGAAGGCTTTTGCCCATGTCTGGGGAGACTGAGCAGAGAAGGCAGCTGTGCTCACTGGCTTGCTCCTCTGCCGCTTTTCATCCATCCCAGAACTCCAGCCCGTGGGGTGGTGCCACAGTTAGGGTGCTGCTTTCCTCCTCAGCGAGTTCTCACCAGAGACAACCCCTCAACACACAAATGTGTGTCTCCGAGTGCCTGAGCCCCTTTTAGAATTTACTTTTAAATTTAGTTATGTGTGCATCTGTTTATGTGCCCTGTGTGAGAGCAGAAATCCTCAGAGGCCAGAAAAGGGTATCAGATCCCCTGGGATGGAGTTCCAGGCAGTTGTGAGCTGCCGTGCAGGTGCTGGGAACTGAATCTGGGTCTTCTGTGAGAGCTGTGAATGCTCTTAGCCACTGAGCCACCTCTGCAGCAGATTGGAAATCAAAATTAACCGTCAAGCTATGCGATACCACACATCAATACTTCAAGCCTTCCTGTTGCTCAGAATATTCTGTCAGATGCATGGACTTTGTACTCGTCACCACTGGGCCTTTGGGGTCTTCGGTGTGGGGGTCGTAGTGAGTGTACTGTGTGAGCATCCGTGTGCAGGCCTTCTGTGCACCTGGCATGGCCTCCTGAGTCCTGTTGTGCTGTGTGGACTCGGTGGCCTGTTTGACAGAGTTGCTGCCCTGTTTTACGTTTCTTTTAGCAGCATGACAGCTGAGTGTCTTCACATCCTTGCCCGGAGTGTTATTATCTGCCTTCCGTGGACGTTCATTTTACTACCGAATACTCTTAGCTCAGCCGATCTCTGTTTTATTAGCTGTCAGCTGTGTGTCAGACACTGCTGTAAACTATTCTGGCCACAACAAAGAGCAAAGGGAGGTAGCTCTAGTCAGAAAAACATGCGGTACACAGTAGATGTCCGGCCAGGCTGGGAGCACATGCCTGTAGTCCCTGCACCAGGGAACAGGGCCATCAGGACTCTCCATTGAGCCAGCTGGCTTTACGTGGCAAGTTCAAAGCCAGCCAGGGCTAAGCAGCAAGACTCTATCACCTGCTCCAAGCAAGTTTGAATCCAATTGAAAAGTTTGGAGCAGGAGAGAGAGTTCAGTGAGCAAGGTTCCAAGCCTGAGACCTGAGTTCTGCTCTCAGGAACCACATAAAAAGTCTGGCACAGCTGCACACAAGTTTGTGAGCCCCAGCCCCATGGGAGACAGGGGCATGAGCATCGCCGGGGCATGCTAGCTACCAGCTTATCTCCAGCTTCTGTGTGAGAACCTGTCTCGGGTGAATAGTTAAGAGAGTGACAGAGCAAGAGTTCTAACATCACACACACACACATACTCACACTCCCCCACACACATACACACACACACATACACTCACATATATACTCACATATGCACACAGACACACACACACATCGCACCATTTGTGTGGAATTCAGTTATCTGTCATCTATATTTTATCTGATAGTGATGTAAGCCCCTCTTACCAGCCATCGTGAGGGGCCAGAGCCAAGAAGAGTCATCACATTGTTCAGGTTCCCAGGAGTGGCTCAGCTCCCATGCCCAGGGGCCACAGGTGACCCAGGCAGGCCTGGGCAGCCAGTGGGACGACCCATGTGTAAGGGGAGGCAATAGCTTAGAGCAGAGCACCAGCGGAGGGTGGTCAGCGTAGGCGTGGGTGTGTGCTGAAGAAGCAAGGTCGACGCGGGTTGGGTATGGCCTTTGAGAGGCAGGAGGTTGTCAGGGGTGACTCCTAAACAGTGGAGTGGCCACTGAGAGAGGGAGGCTGGGGCCGGCGACACTGGTACTCACTGTGACATCA
This sequence comes from Meriones unguiculatus, assembly GCF_030254825.1. NCBI lineage: Eukaryota > Metazoa > Chordata > Mammalia > Rodentia > Muridae > Meriones > Meriones unguiculatus. The sequence continues at coordinate 131,385,296 of NC_083353.1, read as the reverse complement.
TGCGAAACATGGTACAGTTGCCAGACAGCTGTGCTTTACTCCACTTTCATTTAAAAACATCCAAGTTGGGGAGGGGCATGCATAAAGAAGGGGGAGGGAAGGTGGGACCGGGAGGGGAGGAGGGAGGGGCTTATGGGGGGATACAAAGTGAATAAAGTGTAATTAATAAAATAAAATTAAAAAGAAAATCCAAAAACATAATTTCAAAAGTCAACCCATGACTGAGGACGTAGATTATAAAATGTATTTGTTTTGTGACGTCACGCCTGAGTGGCCTTCGGAACTCGGTTCAGGAGGGAGCAGCCAGGATTAGAACTCAGTTTCCTGCTCTCTTTTCCAATACCTGAACAGCAAAGGCAAACTCCTCCCAACACCCCATTCTCCATGACGGCAAGACTCAGTTTTCCATAAATGTTTCACTTTGATGAGCATCCCGGCTACAAGAGGAAAACCTGAGCACTTGGCTCCTTCCCACAGTTGCTGCAGGAGCTGGGAATGTGAGAGCAGGAAGCCTCAGTGAGGAAATGCCCCTATAAGACCGTGCTGTGGGCAAGCCTGCCGGACATTTTCCCAATTAGTGATCAGGGGGCAGGGCCCACCCCTGTGGGTGGAACCACCCCATGGCTAATGGTCCTGGGTTCTGTAAGAAGGCAGGCGAGGAGCGGTGGGGAAGCAAGCCAGTAGGCAGCCCCCTCCACAGCCTCTGCATCAGCTCCAGCCTCCAGGCTCCCGCCCCGACTTCCTCCAGTGATGGACTCCGATGTGGAAGTGTAAGCCGAATAAACCCTTTCCTGCCCAGCTTGGTTTTGGTCAGGCTGTTCTGTCACAGCAGTAAGGTTAACGTGTTTGGGGAGGATTGTAGAGGGACTTTGGGCGAGAAAAGCCAGTGTCGAGAGCTCAGTGGGGTGTTTTGTAGGTGTTTGGAAGACAAGAGGTTGAAGTCAATGTAGAAGATGGAGGCCTGGCTGGTGGAGTTTCAGAAGGAAGTTTAAAGACTAAGGGGCCATTTGTTGTTTTGAATTAAGATTCTGTGGTTCTGGTCAGCTGGAGCTAAAGAGTCAGTTGTAATTAATGGGAGATGAGTGCCATGGAAGTGAAACCTTTGCTTTGCTGAGACACTTGGTGCTGTCAGCTGGAGCTGAGATGTTAGCAGTGATAAGAGACCAGCATCGCCGAGGTGGAGTCTTCTGGGAAGTGTTTCCTGAGAGTCAGCACACAGAAGCTGTGTTCCAGAGGTGGCCGGGATTATACCTGTGTTGGCGGCTGAACTTGGTGGTGTATCACCCAGGTGCTGCTGATTTTAAGGCATAAATTATGGACTGATGGAAAGCAACTGAGGTGTGGCACTAGGCGAGGCCATGAAGGTGCTAGCAGCTGAAAGCTCAGGACTTGAAGGGGTCGTGCAAAGAAGCTGAGGCTTGACACCGTGAACAGAGCCCAGGAGAAGCTGTTGGTGAAAGGGCAGCTCAGCTGCAGAGAGACCCAGCATTTTGAAGTGACCCAAGACCTTGGAGGAGCCCAGAAGTTCATGTATGCGTCGGACGTTGAGTTATTTACACCGTTGAGTCTGGTTTTGCTTTGATCTGATTGTGACTGTGCCCTGGTTCTTCCCTCTTAAAGTAAGAAAGTGTTTAGCTCATTTTGATTTTAGAGCAGCCTGCCCATAGTTGAGAGACCTTGGAGTTTTTTCAAGGCTGAATTTTAAAGTGTCTGAATTTGTAAGGATGTGGGACTTTGTATTGTGGCGTTTATTTTATTTATTGTGTGGTTTGGGGCTGAACAAGAAAGACAAGGTTGTGACTTTACAGTGATATTTGTCCAGTTGGCAAGGATCAGTTGTGCTGGCTTGTTTTATGTCAACTTGACACAAGCTAGAGCTGTCCAAGAAGAGGGAACCTCGATTTAAAAAGGGTCTCCGTAAGCTGGGGCTGTGGGCGGCCTGCAGAGCATTTCCTTAGTTAGTGTTGGTGGGGAGGGCCCAGCCCATGGTAGGTGGTGCCACCCTGGTGATCTTGGTTTCCATAAACAAACAAACAAACAAACAGGGTGAGCAAGCCAGGAAGCAGCCCCCTCCATGGCCTCTGCTTCAGCTCCAGGTTCCTGTCCTACTGGAGTTCCTGTCTGAGCTCCTTCAGTGGTGGACCGTGGTGTGGAAGTCTAAGCTGAATGAACCCTTTCCTCCCCAACTTGCTTTTGGTCATGGTGTTTCCTCACGGCACTAGTAACTAGGACACCTGGGAACTGCAGTGGCCACCCTGTCCTCTACTTCCCCAGGGATTGTGGACCAGGAGTCCAGCGGAGAGTCCTTGCCCTGCTCCATGCCCAGTGGTTGTCCCTGAGTGAAGGCGTTTGCTGGGTGCAAGTGACCGAGACGTGGCTCAGCCGTTTTCCCATCACCCGAGGACATCAGAAGAAATCTGTTGTTGTTCTTTTCCCCTGCCATGATTAGCCAGTATTCTTTTTCTTTGTGTTCTTCTTTCTGTGTTTCTGTGTGTGCGGGCGTGTGGGGCGCACGTGAGCACCAGCCTGTGTGAGTGCAGGCATACACATGCCACCCTACATATTTGTGGAGATCAGAGGACAGCTTTGGAGTCATTCTCGCCTTCCAGCTTGTTTTGAGGCAGAGTCTCTCTTGTGTTTCTGATGCTGTGGGCTCCCAGGCAGTCCTCCTGTCTCTGCTCCCATCACACAGCAGTTGTGTGAGGGCTGCAGACACTCTCCTGAGCTGGACCTTTTGTGACTCCAGGAAACAAACTCTGATCGCCTGACTTATATGGCAAATGCTTTTGCCTCTTGAGCCATCTCCCAAGCCCAGCGCTTGTTCAACCCTCTCCATGAATTTGGTTATTGTCTCTTTCCGATGTACTTTTGGTTGATATGACTACCTTGAACATGACCTGCAACTCTGATCTCTGTAATAGAATTGCACATTTCCAAGGATCCTGGGCAGAAAAAAAAATAAATGTTGGTTGAGAACAAGTCTATAAACCACAGCCTCTTTTATCTGGAGGTTTTGTGCCTCGTTTTTAATTATGGCAACATTTTAAAGTGTACACTCTTCCAGAAAAGGGGTTTGCTGCCGTTTTTTGGTAATGGTATTGTTTGATCTCTATGCTAAGAAGTCCTGACTAAGGTGAAATCACAAACATCGTGTTTCCCGTGTCCTGCAGGCCTGGAGAGGGACAAGTTTGACAACAAGACAGTGTCCTTTGAGGAGCACATCAAGTCAGAACACAACATGTGGCATTACTTGTATTTCATCGTCCTGGTGAAGGTGAAGGACCCAACAGAATACACAGGACCTGAGAGCTACGTGGCTCAGATGATCATGGTGAGTGAGGCTGCCGTGGCCAGTCCTGATCCTCAGTCTGTGACCCCATCACAGCTCAGAGGCCTTCAGCCTCCATGTATCCATCACCCTCCTCTCAGGCAGGAGACCTTCTAGCTCTGGCTTTCTGTGAGCCTTTAAGTAGGCCTGTCAGTCGCTGGAGGATTTCCACATTGCTGATGTCATCTGCGTCTCCGTACACTGAGAGCATCCTGTCCGTCGCTGGAGGATTCCCGCATTGCTGGTGTCATCTGCGTCTCCGTACCCTGAGAGCACCCTGTCAGGGATTTTCTGTGTAGTGAAGAGCTTCCCATTGACGTCTCTAACCTCTGACCCCTAAACCCTGACCCCAAGCCTCCAGTCGTCACTGGAGCCCTTAGTTCCCAAATCTGGAACTTTCACATTTTCACACACACATTGTCAAGAGATTCCTTGAGTTTCCAAAATTAAGAATTCCGCAAGTCTTGTGTTTGGGAACACAGTTGTTCTCGGGGAAACTGGCAGGATAATGCTGGCTTCTGGCTTTAGAGGCCAGCTGACCAACCCTGGCTCAGTCCTAAGAGTAGTATTTAGTCAGCAGCTGTTGGGGAGAGAGAGGTAGAGTGAGGTAAGGAGGGGTTTAAGGAGAGAAAGGTAAGGAAGGGGGTTAACAAAAGTGTCTCTAGACCTGACCCTGAAAAAGAAAGACACAGTACTGGTCACAAGCCTGCCCATCCATCCATCCGTCCAATCAACCTTCATTTATCCATCTTCTATGCTTCCATCCATCTCTTATCTATATTTATCTATCGCCATCCATCTATCTACTCACCTATCATCTAATCCATCCACTAATCCACCCATTCATCCAATTTTTCTATTTCTCCATCTACTTATAAGCTATATATCTACCAATCCATCCATTTTCTATTTATCTATATATCTAGATGTCATCTGTCTGTCTATCTATCTATCTAATTCTGTATATCATCCATCTGTCCATCCATCTGGCTGTTGTCTTATTAAAAGTATAGGCTGACACAGTGTTGTTTTGCCTGCCTGTCAGTAGCTGCATGTCTCCAAAGGGCTGTGTATAAGTTGAGCTGTTTTCAGCATTTTTCAGACTTTCTTCATTCTGGACTTCTGATTATGGTTGTTTTCTCTGCATTCTTCCTTTGACATGGGCAGGCTCCAGTGTTGTGTCTGTTTCCCCACGTCTGCCTTTCACTCCTCTTCCTCTTTTAAATATCAGGGAAGGTAATCGGTGCCCCCAGGGATTCACTCTTGGCTGTGGTTACACATTCTGGATAGTGTTTGTGGGAAACATTTCCATCTACTGATTGGGAGAAAATGCATTTAAGGCACAGAACGTACAGATGTGACCTCATGGCTGTATTTTATCAATGTTTGAGTAAATTCATAATTTTGTGTTTATTTATATGAAAAAGATTCAGTTAATACAGTGCAAAAAAATGGTGCACCCCTCTACAGTGTGACCCAGAGCTCAGGTCTGAAGAACAACCAACTGAAAGAGCGTGTGCCAGGTCTGCCCAGTCATCTGATGACAGCCTGTAGAGGCCGTCTGATGTGGGAAGGTCCTGGGGAGTGACGCACAGGGCAGGACTGTGCAGAGGGGGTTTGTCTGCTGCAGCAGTGAGGTCCCACTCTCCCCCTCACAGGCGTTAGTTTGTGCTCACCATCAGTGTGACAAACAGCTGACAGACGTCGAAGGCGTGGTGTGTGTTTGTGAGCACGTGGGGATAGGGAGGCTGGAGGCATGTGGGCGTACGTGCACATGCGCACATGTAGAGGCCGGAGCTGGCATCGGGTACCCGTGTGCGTCACTCCCTGCCTTATGTTTGTTCTGAGACAGAGTCTCCCATCAATTCTAGATGGGGTGCTTTGGATGAGAATGGACCCCATAGGAACTGGAGAATCGTGAAGTTTTAGGGCACTGAGATGGATGGGAGTTTTGCTGAGGTGTCCTAGGGATTGTGAGTGAGTTGTGAACCTACCTCTCCCCCTCACTGCTGCCTTCTCCCCGACTCACCGGAGTGTGCTCAGGGACACGGCAGTGCACCTGGTAGACTGCTGCTGTCCATGCTCTTGTCACACGTGTTATTTTGAGACACGGTGGTCCTGGAACTCACAGCCTGCTTTCGCTCAAGCGCCAGGATTACAGGTCTGTGCAGCCGCCATTCTTGGCAAGGGTGAGGACTTCAGCACTTCTCAGTGAGCATTAAAGTGTCAGGCCAGCAGGGTGAGCAAAGGGAGGCAGTGGGAGGAAGAGATGGGCAGGGGCACGACTGGGACCCTCCTGCTTAGAGGCATGAGAAGAAGCAGGAGGTTCCAGGGGGCTGGGCTGCCAGTGTTGGAGTTCAACAAGCACAATAGCCAGGAGGCAGAGGCAGGCGTGAGCTCGGGGTTCTATGACGTGACGCCATCTCCTGCCTCGACAGTCCAATCCTTCTGGAGCGTCTTAGGACCTTAGTTCTTACTCTTGGTCCTGCCCATGCCTTCCCATGTCAGAGCCCTTTTCTAGAACATTCCAGGAGCGCTAAGAGCCCACAAGCTTAGGGCAACATGAAAAGTCCTGTTCTAGCTCTCTATCTCTGAGGTTTCTTCCCTGAATTTTAATAGACGTATTAGCTCAAGTCTGATGCAAATAAGGCAGGTCATGCGGAAGGTTGTTCATTTTGGAAAATTAACATCTGAATGATACTTACCCAAGTCAGAAACTGTTACTCCATGTTCTCGGGGGGAGGAGGGAGGGGCATGGTCCTGACCCTCCAGCAGAGAGCGTAGCACATACAGTTCACATTCAGATCACAACCAGCCCATAGTGCTTCTGGGGGTCACAATCAGAAAGCATGTTTGTGCTCCTCTGCTGGTGACAGTCTTTCTAAAATATTAATGAGAACTCGTCCGCCTTGTCTCTTCCTTAACTCGGGAAGCATGCATCTTAACAACCGTGCGTGGATATCTGAATTAGCACAAGCAGACACTTCAGGGAGATTGTTAGTGAAGGTGCCAGTAGCTCGAGGTTACACATGCACATCTCCTCCTGCCAAGCAGACCCTCCCCTGTGGTCAGAGGGTTGCCATTTTGTAGTAGCACTCACTGGGAACAGAAAACGAGGCGGGGAGGGACAGAGCCTCCGGGAACGCCAGGGTAGAGAAGCAGAATTCGGCAAGCCGGGTGAGCGTGGAAGAAAACGCCCACCTTCCTTGGTCACGGCCTTCGAGCACCATGAAGCTTGTTTGCTTTTCCTGTGACCTCAAGGATAATGTCTGAGCAGCAGCAGCAGCCAGAACAGAGATCATTAGAGAAATTGTGCAAGGCTTTTAGCTGCCCCCTAAGAAGCGGGGTGCATTCTCCTGCACACAGAGTCATCTGTGGAGATGCATTAGAGGGCTTTGGTGGTATTTGCTACTTAATTTCACAAACAGCCCAGACCAAACCAGCACTGCACATACAAGGCGGTCCCTGTATGTTCGGGGCATCTGTCTGTGTCCCTGTGCCCCAAAGGCACTGCTGTCCCCGGAACCTGTCAGAGGCCACTGCACAGTTCCCACTTCTAAGGCCCTGTGCTCATTCGCCTCTTCACTAACAATTACGTCCTGATCTTGACATTTTTGTTAGCACAGTAGTCTATTTTCACACACACACACACACACACACACGAATTGTAAGTGCTGTATCAGGGTGTATGGTGGCTCTCTGCTCTACACTACCAGGGTGGCTGATATCTGAACTAGGTATTTTAGAAGCAATTCAGTAGGTGCGCGTTAACCCAGCATGCTAGCAGCTGTCCTGAATGCCTGTGTGTACAGCTAAATAAGAAGTCGCCGTTTCCTCAGGGAAGTGTAAGGCATTTTCTGAGTGAATAACTAAAACAACAAGTAAATTAATGAATAATTTCTTTTCACCTCCAGTAGCTGGATATAATTTATAGAAACATGCACAGAACAGCTATTTCAAGGGGTTGAAGTTTGACTTTCTCGTCAGGAAAGCACTCTTCCCCTTCTTCAAAGCCAGAGGGTGAAGATGCAGCACAGGGCTGTGTCAACCACCACGTCTCTTAAAGTGGTCCCTCCCTGGCCATGTCCCTCCCCCCCTCACTCCCACTCCCACACTCCCACAGCGATGCCTCACTGTCTTAGCAGAGGAGCATGGGGGTGGGGCGGAATGGCTTGGGTTTTCAGTCTAAACCTGGCCTTAGGAAAGGAGCTACGACCCGAGAAAGAGGGCTGATGCGTGTCTCACCTCTGTGATAAAATACCCAAAGAGTAACTCGAGAGGGGAGGGGTGTGCTTGGCTCACAGGTCAGGGAGGATAGTTTATCGTGGGTGGCATGGCAGCGGGGAAATGGGAGGCCAAGGGCTCACGTCTTGGTGGGCAGGAAGCAGGGGGAGGTGAGCACGAGCACTCTGCTGCCGTTCGCCCTTTTCTCTTTATTCGGTATGGGACCCCCCCACCCATGAGGCACTGACACATCCAGGATGGGCCTTCCCTCCTCACGTAGTCCCGGTGCCGTCACGGGCACACCCAGGATTGTGTCTTCTAGGCATTCCTAAATCCAGTCACGCCAACGTGAGGCTGAGCCATCACAGTGGCACCAGCCTTCCCGTGAGCCATGAGAGAAAGCTAACTCCTCACCACCGCAGCCACACACGGAGCAGAAAGGACTTCCGAGGGCCGATTTCTGAGTCTGCACCTTGAAACATGTGTTTCTAAACCGTATTTCTGAGCAGTAGCCCCCAAGGGCAGGAATGTTTGTGTTGAGGGGGACAGCAAATTGTCTGAGATTTAGATGGCTTGCTTTCTTCAGTGCCATTTTCCAACTGGATTTCTTGCATTATTGTTATGTTATAATTATGAAATTATATGTTCTGATTCCATTCTTTTTAATCTACACTGATTATGTAATTGAGTCTAATGAAGCCAATTATGTAACTGCTTCACTGTTAACCAAAACCTATTTTAATCATTTGGGGCTTAATAAGACACTTTTAAAATGTTTTCATGGCAAGGCAAGCCAAAGGGGTCTTTGCAGTTCAAAACACAGAGCTTAGTCCCCGTGTGCCCTCAGGCGGCCACCATGGCTGTGCGTGCTGTGTCCTTCGCCCGAGGGGGATCTGCTTGAGTTCCTTACTGGGCTACACTGCCAGCTCGGGAGCCCTGTGCCTCGCTCCCGGGTGCTGCTTGGCACGCTGTGGAAGGGCCATGGGTTGAACATGCATGTTCATCCCTTTACGACCCCCGTGGCTGCTGCTGTAAACGGAATGCAGTGTGCGGCACTGTGGCCACTTCCCACTTGGTGGACCTTCACCCCAAGCCCTGCATTCCAATGCTAGACTGAGGGTAAAGGGACGTGGAGCAACGCCAGGGGCCTGGGCTGGGGGCAGGGGGCAGGGGGCAGGGGGCAAGGCCAGGAGTCAAGCGGCACCGGGGTACTCACTGATCAGAAACTGGTCAGGCAGCGGCTGGAAGCGAGGTAGGCACATGCTGTGCCTTTGCTCTTGGATTTGCCCATTGATGAAATATGTATAATGAGTGAGTCAGAACTTGGGACCCGGTGAACCAAGTAAACCCCAGAGGCCTCCTACTGGCTGTCCTGGGGAAGGCATTCACAGGGGGACACCTTTGGGTCAGGCTTAGGGGAAGGAGGAGAGCTTGAGATGGTGGGTAATTCAACAAGGTGTTCTGGGCTATTTCAGCAGTCACATATGTTAAACATTGTCCACAGGTGAGCAAAGCCCTGCTGAGGAACGGCAGTGCCGACTCAGTGAAATCACACATGCTGAAGACAGCACGGGCAGGTGACCTTGACTCTCCATCAAAGCTGTGTAACGGCGAAGGGGGCTCTGGCGGCGCTGCCCCATTACATGTCTGAGGAGGGCAAAGCGTAGCGGTGGCTTGCTTAGTGGAGCACAGGCAATCTGCAGAGGCGCTGTGCCCGTAAAGCGCCCCGCACAAGAACAGCCCATGCAGGGCCAGTGGCCGGGATCCCTGTGTAACACAGGAGCCCTGTTTCCTGGGAGCAAGCCAGCCCACCGCCCGCAGCACACCCAGCAGCACACGGGGCCCTGTGCAGAGCAGCGATCTTAAGAATTCAGTCTACCAGGAGTAGACCAGGCTGTGAGGCGGGAAGTCAGATGACAGCAGTGACAGGGACGCCTGAGAGGAATTCTAATGGGAAGAGAGAACTGGTTCCCGGCGGCTGCTGGCGAGGGAGGGCTCCCTGGGGAGACGGGGGCATCATGATGCAGCGGCTTGACCAGGATTGTCTGGGCAGCACTCTGCTCTGCACCATGAAAAATGCGAGAAAAGCATCCCCACCTCCCCCGATCTGCTCTGCAGATTCACAGCCTGGGAGAGGAAGGACAGACTTGCCAGTAGCCAGAGGCATCTTAAAAACATGTCACGGGCATGTTTTTAAGTTCCCGTGGAACTCGGCATGGAGCTCCTCCCTGGCCTCCCCACAGTCGGCCCCTGCCTTGCCAGGGTCATTGCACATGCCTGTTGTCAGGGCCGGCTCTATTTCGGCTCTCTTGATCTGGGTTTTCGATTTTTTTTTTTTTAGGAGATGCTCTGCCTTCCCCAGGCCAGAGCCTCGGCATTGTGAGCATTGTGCTGGCCTCACGCCCCCTAGCTCCTTCATGCCACCAGCATCTCCGTGGCGTTGCTTCCTTTCCTTTGGTCCTTACTGCCTGTCTCTCTCTGTCTCTCGTTCTCACCCCTCTGTATGTGTGTGTATGTATGTGTGTTGTTTTTCTAGACAAGGGCTTACTCTCTAGCCCAGGCTGGGCCCAAACTTACAATCCTCTTGCCCCAGCCTCCTGTGCACCAGGATTCTAGTTGTAAGCCACTGACACGGCTCCACCCTTGAGCATTCCTGTTAAGCTGTGTCTGATTGTACTCACCGGCTTCTGGCTTCTTCATTCACGGTCACTACACAAACCCCACGGGCACATTTACAGTGATGTTTTGTTGGTGCTGGTGTACAGTAGGCACTGGCAGAGATATACTAAACCAAATAAATGGGACGGGGGCTGCTGGAGCAGCGAGGGCAGAGCAGTGACTTTGGCACTGGGGAGCAGCAACAGAAGTACTGTGAGTGAAGTTGAGCCTTAAAAAATAAGGATTTGGACAGAAGGGACAGAGAGGAATATTGTCCAGGCAGGACATGTATTTTGAAGGGAAGAAGGGAAGGGATCCAAAAAAGTGTGTCTAAGCTTTCAGGGTTGTGCTTTCTCTCATTAGTTCATGTAATGGCACCTGTCACATGAAAACTGACAGTCATTCAAGGTGATCACTGACTAGGACTTGAAGCAGAGTCCAAACCACCATGCTTCCAAGGCCAGTGTCTGTGAGTCAGCTGAGGCCAGATACACCCACATGGACGTAGGAAGGGGCAAATGAAGTCAGAAGTGAAGGCACCCGGGGTGTGGCTTCAGAGTCTCGAAGCACCATCAAAAACATCTTGAAAATGCAACCTTGTTTTTCAGTGTCTGAGAGGTAGATGCACACAGCAGGCATGGCGGGGGCTTGCTGTGTTCCAGGCACCAGGTTGGACCCCCAGGGCTCAGCCCAGTGCTCTGAATTCAAGGGAAGCAAGGGAGACAGCAAGTGACTAAGAAAGCAGTGATGTTCCTCAGCAGAGGATGCCTCAGACCATGGTGGGGCCTGCTGCAAAGCTCAGACCCTGTGCAGGGAGGCTGCCTTCCCTTCCTCAGAACCTATGAAGGCCACACCTGGAGCTTGAAGAGACTTGAGAGGTCAGGTGGGGGCGGGGGAGAAGCCGCAGGTGTATCTGGGAAAAGAGCGAAGATAAGGAGGTCAGAAACCAGAGGGCAAAGAACTGGTGAGCTTGGGTCTTTATTGTACCCTGAAAGCCCTTCAGAGAGAGAACACCAAAGAGACAGGGCTGGGAGTACCTTAGAGAAAGCACACTCGGGGACAAGATGGGTAAAGGCGCTTCTCAGTGGGTGATGCTGTTTATTGCCAAGCCTGAAGACCAGTTCAGTTCCAAGGACCCACATTGTGAGAGAACTCACTCTTACATTTTTGTCCTCTGACCTACACACATGCACGAATACACACAAACACATGTGCACGTGCGCACACACACACACACACAGAATAAATACAATTTAAAAAAGAAAGAAAGCATATCCACAACCTGTAAGAAATGATGGGGCATCTTGGGAAATGAAAGAAAAGTCTAGGAAGTTTCCTTTTCCGGCAGAAGACTGAGAGCACACAGTGAGGAAGTGCGCAGTCGTGAAGGGTAGAGTGGGGCCTTGCTGAGCGTGGGGCCTTGCTGAGCATGGGGGCCTCGCTGAGCGTGGGGGCCTGTAGTTTTCTGTCTATGTACTTGTGGGTCTTGCACAGTAGAGGAAGGGTCAGAGGTCAGAGCTGTGGCAGTGAGCGGCGGTGGTCCCCTCAGGCTGGCGTCCTGTCCAAGCGCACAAAGCCTAAGGAGAAACTAAGGACATGAGTCTGGGTTCTGGATGGGAACTCAGAAATGAACTATTAGGGATTGCGTGGGAAATGTCCCTCTGGGGCTCCTGGGTTTGGACACTTGGTTCTGCCCCTGGCAGAGATGTTTGGAAAGGCTGTACAGCCTTATGGAGGCAGAGCCTTGATGGAGAAGGTGGGTCCCTGGGCCTTGAGTTGCTAGCCCAGACCTGGTTCTTGTCTGCTGTGTGGTTCCTGTCCTTAGCTGTGCAGTCCAGGCCATGTGGTTCTGTCTCCACAATGATACTGAGCTTGATCCTGCCTGGCCACAGCTACCGGGAGAGGACAGTGCGCATACGATCCACAAAGACGACAGTTTAGTCTTTTTCTTCAGTAGGGTTTCCAAGGAGTGTGACAAGTGGCCGCTGTGGAAAAGAGTCCTTAGCCAGGAGAGATGGCTCAGCAGTTAAGAGCACTCACTGCTGCTGGAGAGGACCCAGGTTCTATTCCCAGCACCCCCTGGTGGCTCACTCCTGTCATAACTAGTTTCATGGGATCCAGTGCCTCTGTTGGCACCAGAAACCATTCAGTTAACATATACAAACTTCCAGGCAAGCACTGGTACACATAAAATAAAAACAAATAGTAACCCCCCCATATTCATTATCTGATGATAAAAGTCACGGCACTCAAGCGTTCTTGGGGATTAAAGTCGCAGGTTTTGACAAGGCTCCAGGGAGGCTGTGTGGAGAGAGTGAGGAAGGGGTCGATAGCCCTTCAGAACACACTGATGACAGCAAGTATCTTGTATCTGCCACCAAGACTTCACTTAGAACTGAAAGGAGAAAGCTTTCTCTAAGAGAGTGTGACTGTCAGCAGCCAGTGAACCCAGATGTGGTCTGAGCAGTCATGGACACCCCCTAACAAGAAGGTTTGCTGTGAACGCGCCGCAGCCCCAGATGCTTGGAACAAATGCCCCAGGTTTGCTGAGCATACAGACCCCAGTCAGACCCCCGGTCCGTCGTTTTCAGCTTACAGAGGGACGCTCACGCCTCTCGTCCTCCTCACCACCATGAAAAGCTTTCTCCCTGCTGTGCCAAAGAAAATTCTCATTTCCCAGCTCGGGTCCTTACAGTAAGATCTTGTTGGCTTCTCGGTGGCTTTCTGGAATGCTAATGTCCACACTGTTAGGAATGATATGTTTTACTCAGAAACGCTGGCCTTCGTCCAGGGAGTGACAGATGCCGTCAAATGTGAGTTGTGGGAACAAGGGCGGCCTACGGTAAAGCCGCAGGTCCCCAGCTAATGGCTTTTGCGTGCCAGGCCAACCCAGCCACATTGTAAGCGACCAGTGAAGACAGCATTACTCTGAGCCGCTGCTTGGGTTAGGCGAGGTTGCCGGGTACGCTGAGTTCCATGGGGGTTTTGTACCGATTATATCTCTAAAAAATCTTGGGAAAATAAATGCTGAATTTTACAAAAGTGACTCAGCATTCGTATTTCAGAGCTGGGCCAAGGTAGGCTCTGATACTTTGCGATCTAGAGATGAGGGTGTTTTGAAATAATAGCACCTGAGATAGGCGAGCTCGGCTTTCTCGCTCTGTTTCCTCACCTCTACGTGATGAGTGTCCTATTTACTGAGATCCTGTGTGGCTTTCCACACACCTCGTGCCTCCTGAGGTGAGTGGTTCATGCAGATTGCACAAGGGCCTCAGCATTCCACTCCTACTGAGAAACTTGGCTTAGTTCATAGCAGGGCTAGATTTAAATGCTACTTTGCATATGCACAGCGTTCTTAAGCCTCAACGTAGGGCAGTCTGCCCTGGGGAGAGTACTTTCTCTGTGGGTATGCAGTGCTCCTGCCTTCCCGTCTTCACGGAGGTGGGCCTTGAGGTGGGCCAGAGCTGACAAGACAGGCGGGGCTTGTCATAGGATTTCGGGTTTAGAGCATAAGAGAGACCCCAAACATGGAGGCTTCATCCATGGATTAATGGTGAGTGTCGCCACCAGGGCAAAGGCTGGCCAGAGAGACCCCTGCTGTCTGATCCGAACTCATTCTTACACACGTGAACCTTTGTTAAACTGAAAGTCGGGAACTCTGTAAAAAAATGTTGCCAGGAACTGCTGCCCAGTAGAGCTGTCAGGGTCCTAGGACAGTTCTTATCACCATGGAATGAAATGGTGTAGAGTGTGCAGAGAGGACACGAAAAAGGCACGTCCTGAGAGGGAGCAGCCACCCTGAGGCTGAGGCTGTGCAAGGCAGTTCTGTCTGGCTGACACCTTCCCCTCGAGGGCGGGGAGCCGTCCTTGCTTTCCCGCTGTGTGATGGGAGCACTGTGGAAAATTAGTCCATCCTCCAGAACATGCCTCCTGTCAGCCACTCCCCTTTGTTGGGCCTTCCAACATGTGGGAAAGTTCCAGCGTGCATTTGCTTTAGAGATCACCCTCTGGCCCTCTGGTCTCCGCCTGCATCCGGTTTTCCTGTAGTTTTGAACTCTTCCATGGGCTTGTGGGAGCACTGATGAACCCTAAACATTCCTGACATAAATAAACAAAAGCCCCTAGCTCCTGAAAACCCAAGCTCAGAAGTAACCAGACCTATAGGTAGTTTACTTGCAGAGGCCTGGAGCTGTGCAAAGGAATAGCCCCCTGCGGTTTTCCTTCAGCTGCCTTGGATGTGCCAAGCTGTGCTCCAGAGGTCACAGGTCGCAGGTCCTGCTGATGCTCAGTAGCCCTGAGACTGTGAGGAAAGATGAATTCCAAGGACTTGGATGGGAAGCCAGGTGATCTCCAGGGACTCTGCAGGCTTACCTCTAGAGTTCTGCTAACTCTGGACGTCTGATGTGTTCCTGTTCCTTTTTATGGTGAGCATAAGTCAGCTGCAGCAGGGATTTGGCGTGGTGAAAGGCTGACTGCTTCTTCACTGTTGGGTGAGACAGGTGTGGGCTGGGGCCCGAGCCTGTGCTTGGCTGTCTAGTCACACTGGTCTGTTGTCCTCGTCATTACATCTCTGCTGCAACCCAGACAGACCAAATGAATGGGAACAGACCCTGAGTTTCTCTCAGAGACCTAGAGCCAAGCCTTCTGAGGGGCAGGAGAGCTGGGATGTGTCAGCTCCTATGCTGCAGGGCCTGGGGGAACCCCCACTTCAGGCAAGGACCGAGTTCCCTGGGGAAGCAAGACATCTAGTCTGCAAATGAAGATGCACACATTCTGTCAGCGAGCACACAGTGAGGCCACTCCTGCCTCCTCGGAGAGGTGTGGCCACTGGACTTTACTCCTAACGTAGAGCACACTTGTTCCCAGGAACCAAGAGCGACACAGACATACAGGGCTGGAAGGAAATGAGTGGAGAAGTGCTGGGTACGACTGGTGATTCAGACAAGCTGAGCTTTCAGAGCCCTGGGTGGGCTCCTCAGCCCGCGTCTTCTTTCTGTTACCTGAAAAAGGGGTGAAAATCCTTACATATATAACAGGAGAATTAGACAAATTGCTATTTTTCATTATCTGATGTTTAATGTCTGTGATGGTGAAACTTAAAACTTGTGAATATTCAACAGACAGGATAGCATTTCACTATTATTACTCAGTCAACTTTCATTTAATGGCTTTTTGTCTAGATCAAGAATTAGCCAGTGCAGGGGGAACACGAAGGATGATGAGGCCTGTCCTTTAGGACTCTTAGGTCTAACAGGGGAGTAGCATGTGGCCATAACACTGGAAAGTAAACCAGATAGCAGTATTTGAGGAGCTGGTCCCCATGCCCGGAGGGCCGTGTGCATCAAGATGAGCAGATATGAGGGTTGTGCTCCCTTGTTCTTATTGCACAGACAGTGACAGCAGCATTGAAAGCTGTGCTCAGAGGCCCCTGAGGGTGTCAGTGTCCCAATACTGTAACTCCCCATTCCACACACACTTCTGGAAGAGGACTCGGAGGATTCATGTTCCATCTGCATGTGGAAAACTGGGCTAGGAAGGAAGAGATTGAAGAGAGGTTTTCCGGATTACGTCACTTCCGCGTGGTTGGTTTTATATTGACAGTGTCAACCCCCTAGGAGGCCTGGAGTGATAGCTCCTTTGATAAAGTGTGTGCCGCACATGACCTGAGCTCAGGCCCCAGAATCCACACAGCAGCAACACCCAGATTGCTGGTCACCAGCAATCCCAGAACTGGAGAGGTGAAGACAGGAGAATCCCCAGAACCCACTGTCCAGCCACGCTTCGTCACTGAGCTCCGAACCAAGAGACAAAGACATGAGAGCACAGGTGATAAGAGTACAGCAAGTCAACACTGAGGACAAGCTGAGGGACCGCTTCCTCATTTCAAGGTTCTGCTCCCGGAGCTCACTAGACTCTCCTCCAACATGAGCTCAGATCACCCCACAGGGAGGGCCAGGTCTGGTCATGGTTAGCGCACCAGCCGTGGCCTGCGTGGAAAAAGGGAGTAGAAGCCACAGGCAGTTTTAGGTCACAGTGCACACCGGCTGCTCAGCTCTCTTCTTCCTCTCGTGGAGTACTTACCCTAGAAAGAAGAGACTTCTGTTCTGCACCACTAGTGCAGAAACACGGCACTTGCGAGGACAGTGAGGTATGAGCAGTGGCGGCAACATGGCTGACAGGGGTAGTCTCTCTGCCGGGTGGCCTGCTCAGATTGGGTTGATCAGCTTTCAGTTACTGGGGGGCATCCCTACAGTTAAAGGAGAGATGTTTGCTTGAGCATCTGTTTCAGAACTCGGAGCCCTTGGTAGCCTGGTTCCTCTCACACTGTGCTTGATTGAGGGTGGATATCATAGGGAAATGTGTGTTATAGCAAAGCAACTCACCATGGCAGCTGGGAAGGAAAGGAGAAAGGGCAGGGCCCCTTTTCCCCTTCAAAGACGTGGCCCTGCCTTGCCACCTCACAGGAGGGGCACATGCTGGACACAAGCCTCCAAGGCTGGAAGAAGCCTTTAAGGAGTCTTCCAGACCCAAACCAGAAGCCACAGCACACAGCAGTCTTTAGAATGAAGCTGTCACTGCTTATTCTCATTTTTCCAAGGTTGTGTCTTACTTTGTCTCCAAATTGCCAGTTTTCTTCTTCTCTTCATATAACTTCTTTGTCCCTTTTAGTTTCCTATCTGCATTTCATGAGCTTTTCTTTTCTCCGATTTCATGTTTCAAGCAAACCTGCTTCATGAAATCAGACTCTTTCCAATCTCCACCTGTGTGTCTCACTCTCGCAGCATGGTGGGTAAGATGTAAGAAAAGCTGAGATCAAACCATCTTCAATAAAGAAACGGTGTGGAGAACACAGGTGAACTGAGGGGAAAGAAATCAACCAGGCTAGAAAACCACTGAACAAGTTTGTGGAGAAGATGGTTAAAATGTACAACAGCCACTTTGGCTTAGGAAGCAGTGGTGCATTTCCACACTGTGAAATCCTCCTGTTTCCAACCACAGTCTCTGACACAGGCGTTGATACAGGCTTTCATGTAGTCACCCTGAGGGACTTAACAGAGAATAGTCTACATCCAAGAATGTAAGCTGGCAAATCCATCTCTATGGTAGAATCCACTGCCCCCGTGCTGTGAGATTCAGGGGACCAACAATTGCTTTATAGATTAAGAATTTGGGGGAAGTTGAAGTTTTGGATTATTCTCAAAGACCAAAGCTGACATGGATGAGAAGATTGCTAGCTAACCACCAACAAGATGCAGTCAGCAAGGAGAGGACGTTTATCTGGTTATCACAGAAAGTTGCTTTCTCTTTCAGTGATTTTTTTTAAAAAAGAGATCCATAAGAGTCTTTATGATCTGGTTTAAAATCACCTATAGTTTTCATGGTTAACATGACGATGAGCAAGATTACATAAAAATTACAATCATTCACAGCAGACACGGTTTCCAGGCTGGCCCCACCGTGGGACTGCTGCCTGCTCAGGGTCTCCCCACGGGGGCCCCCTGCTTGGTGGCCATGCCACCTCACTTGCAGGTCCCACTCAGGCGGAAGAGCCCGTGGTAGCATCCAGTGTGAACCCTTCTACTGGCAGAGCTGCCTTTGCTGGTAGCATCTGTGCCTCTAAGCAGTGGACAGATTCATCCAGTTTTCACAGCAAATTGTGGGGAGCCAGGGTGATGACTTGGCCAGTAAAAGGCTTGCTTTGCAAGCACGAGAACCTGAGTGCGACTCCCAGAACTGCACGTTAAAAGCCAGGCATGGTGGTGCCTATGTGTAATCCCAGCACTGTAGAGCAGAAAGCAGCCAGCCCCTGGGCCCTGGCTGGCCAGCTAGCCTCGCTCACTCAGTGAGTTCTAGGCCAGTGGCAGACCCTGTCTCAAAACAAAGCCCAAAGACAAGGTAGATGGCAATGAGGAATGATGGCTAATGGTGACCTCTTGTCTGTACATACTTACATGATTCACACACACACCCCAATTGTTTATTTTATATCTTAACTTTCAGAATAAGCATATGGGCAGAGGTTTTAAGGAGAAAGGTCCATATAGGTTCAAAGGTTTGAAAACTTGGTCCCCAGTTGGTGGAACCGCTTGGTAAGGATTGAAGGCGTGGCCTTTTCGGAGGGGGTGTGTCACTGAGGGTGTGCTTGGACATTTCAAAAAGCCTGGCTCTCTTACGGATGCTCTCTCCCTCTGCTTTCCACCCAAACGTGTGCCCTCAGCTGTGCGGCCGCCATGCCTTCACTTAGGTACCATGGCCTTGAAACCTCTGAAACCATAGGCTGACTACGTGCTTTCTTTTATAAGTTGCCTTGGTAGCGTGTTTTGGCACAGTAATAAACACAACATTTTATTTTAAGACATACGACATTATAAATTCACATGTATGGTGGTAAACAAGCCTAAGAGTTTGACTTGTTAGCTTGAGGTTGTTTACCTAACAAAACTTCTCCCAATGACACAAGCTTGACCATGCAGTGTGTCATGGGAAAAGATTCAAGTTTCAGAGATGGGAAGGCGCCTCCGTAGTAAACACCAGCCACCCAAACAGGAAGACCTGAGCTCCTATCTCCAGAATGTGTGAGTGCCATGTGGGCACCGTGACCCAGGGGGCCCACCTGCAACTTCAGCCCCAACAGGTGGAGACACGGGATGCCCAGAGCATGTGGGCTAGGAAGGAGAGCCACATCGGTGAGCTCTGGGTTTGATTGGGAGACCCTGCCTCAGAGAATAAGGTGGAAGAGCCTAAGGAAGGCAGATTCCCAACATCAGCCTCGAATGCACCTTCATGTGCCCTGGTACACACACACACACACACACACACACACACACACACACATACACACGAACTTACACACATGCCTGTCACACAGGCACACACCATACACATACAGAGAGAAAAGGAAAAATATAAGTGAAAAAATTTTGTTTGAGAAAATAAAAGATTCGTCGTCTTAAGGCTTCGGGAACCAGTTCTTAAGTCTCGGCACTTAGGATAGTCACTGTTCTCCAGGAGAGGTAAAGAAAGTGTCGCTGGCCACCTATGCTTTGGCGATCACCAAACCTCCAGTTCCACCTCGTTCTCTGCGGTGGCATTGTTGTTCTGGGTTCCTCCAGGTAATGTGAAGATGCTCTGGCCACATGAACCCACCGGAGCCTTGCCAGAGAGCCCTGAAATAAAGCTGCAGCATCTGCTTGTGTTCGCACCAAGTCAGGGTGATCTCAGCCCTGTCATTCCCCAGTGACACCAGATACCTGTCGTCAGAACGCTGCCTTGCTAAAAATAGAGCCCAGTGAGCCCTGGGCACCACCCTGGGAGGCCGCCGGGCAAAGCGGCAGATGGTCTCTCTAGAACAGCGCTGTGCCGCAGGCTCTCGGGTGACAAGGTGCAGACACTGTGCCAGCCTTTGCCAGCTTTGATCCTAGACGCTATCAGCCACACAGAATGGAACGGAGAGGACTCCCCTAGCCAGCCTTGGAAGGAGCTTGTAGCTGTGCCAGAATGCGCTTGAGTCAGCAGGGCAGATGATCCTTTCCAGTGAGCACACAGCAGCCATTGCCTTCCCCCCTGAGAGGCCAGGATGCAGCCAGAAAGCCGCTTAATGAGCAGAGACTGGGAGCCGGGGAGCTGCCAGGCTGTGGCGCACGCGCGTGTGCACTGGACCAGGCTGAGATGAGCGGCTGTGCCCTTGTCCTTCAGCAAGGGGTTCCTGCTGGCATGCAGACGAGGCCAGGGCTGTGTCTGCGCTATGCCACGCACTTGCTCAGAGATCACTGCAAATGGCACAGCCTGTCATAGCCTTGTGGGATCTAATTAATTCAGTGACTTGGTACCAACCATGTTGC
Organism: Meriones unguiculatus; assembly: GCF_030254825.1. Lineage (NCBI taxonomy): Eukaryota > Metazoa > Chordata > Mammalia > Rodentia > Muridae > Meriones > Meriones unguiculatus. Next base: position 131,365,244 of record NC_083353.1, on the reverse strand, counting down.
CCGCACTATGCTGGCACCTGCCCTGGGAGAACAGTGGAGAAGGCCTCTGCCTTTATACAGCTGTCACAGTACATTGAGCCCTGTACGAAAGCCTGTGACTAGTGAGAGCGAGCGAGCGAGCGAGGGTACGAGGAGGTTCTGGTTCGGGTGGGCTTGCTGGGTAGAAGGTTTACATTACATGTGATATCAACTATAGTGCCGGTAGGCCTCCTTTTTGCATGGTCCATGTCAGATCTTTCTAATTGTATCGCTTAGTCAGAGTAACTAAGCGTGTACGTCAGAGTAACTCGTGTCACTTTATACACCATCTTACTGAAATGGTGCCCATAAATGGAGCTTGTTTTGCAGAGCGATTTTCTTTTCAGTGTGCCTAATGAATCTGTTACTCCAAGAACCCCATGAGAACTTGGCGGCTCAGAGTGGGACATAAGCACAGTGTGTGTGTATGTGTGTGTGTGTGTGTGTGTGTGTAGCTCCAGATTTGAGCCCCAGAGTATACAGGAAAAGGGATGGAAGGGCAGAGGACGAGACTTCTAAAATAAACACTGTATTTTAATGTATGTCATACTACCCTAAAGACACCTACATCCTAGCTTAACACAATCAAGTTACCATCATTCCTGAGCTTGTTGGTAATTGTGTGTCATTCATATGATCACAAGCTTGGTGAGCAGTTGTACCACCAAGTCCTCACCACATATTTGAGCAACTTAAAAAGGGAGTTATGAGGCAACAGGACAGGGTGGGAATAACAAGGCTGTTCTGAAGAGGAGAAATGGGGTGTGACCAAATCCACAGCTCTGACCCATGGCCAGGAAGAAAAACTGAGAAGTTAATTTAGAAAATTCATTTTATGTTTGTGTATCACGTGTGTCTGGTGCCCATGAGGCGGTGGTGTCAGATCCCCGAAACTGGAGCAACAGTTCTCTATCAGCCATCAGATGGGTGCTAGGAATTGAACCTGGGTCCTCTGGAAGAGCTGCAAGTGCTCTTAACTGCTGAGCCATCTCTCTGGGCCTGCAAAATATTAAATTTTAATGCCACTCACAGTTTCTTTTTTAAAGCATTGATGATGGTCACACAATGATGACCAATTCCAGTAACACCTCAGTCGTAAAATGAAGCAAGTGATGTGCTGGCTGCCGCCAGAGATGCTCACTGCCTGAAGAGATGGTTACTGGAGGGCAGAAGAGAAATTTGGGTTCCACGAGGCCTGGGAAGTCTTGGCCGCTAACACTGCTGACAAGGTCCATTTTCCATTCTGAAGATAAACTTTAAATTCTAATAAATCCTATTTGTGAGGCCACAAGTGAGTCTTGGAAACTCTGAAGTAGCCGTGCATTGACGGTGCGCATGCTGAAGCCACAAACCAGGCCAAAGTGCACACATCTCCTGGAATCCAATTTCCAAGCGTGAGGCTGTGGCCGAGCCAAATACGGCTGTGGGGCTCCAGCTCCCGGTGCCGACTGCAGCCTCCGGCTCAGGCTCACCCTCTAACTTGCTGACTGCTAATGGCACTCCGAAGCTCCTGTGGGAAGGGTGAACAATGAAGGAGGAAGTACAGGGGCCTCCCCAGTATGTTTGCTCCAGCCCCAGCACTCCTTGCAAAGCAGTGGTCCCGATATGTGAAGAGGTCAGGTTTGAGGTCTGTGCAGACAGCTGCCTTTCCTTAGGAGGCTTAACCACCAACAGCCCTGCCAGGAATGGAGAGACATGTAGAATCGCTGTGCCCCAGGGAAGCCTTCTCAAGAGGAGATTTTGAAAGTGTGACAAGGAGGAATTTGTGTTTTCAAAACTGGTGAAAGTATTTAGGGGACACAGAAGAAATGACTGGTCTCATCCCAAATTAACACGCGAAGGGTGGGGCCGGGTGACAGAGAAACCTGGGAAAGTCCCAAGTCGAAAGTGGCCTGGGGAAGCTGCAAAGCCAGGGCGACTCCTGGTTCAGCCTCTGACAATGTGTTAATGCAGGGACGTCACAGTCCCATGAGCTGGTGATGGGCGGGCCTCCCACTCTCTGTACCCAGCCCTAACCATATGGTTCCACGTGGCACACCTACGCTGCCTGCCCCAGCCCGGCCCACGCTCCCCCCCAGAGCAGCGCGTGAGCACAGGCTCTCTTCCCACAGCCCTGGAGGAGCCCTGAAAGCTGGGTGTTACCTACCCACCGTCAGAACGAGCAAACCCTTCCTGAGCTGTGGGAGTCACAGGTCTGCCACTCCCATCAGCACCAGCTTTCTGACCAGCGTCCTCCATCTCGGGGCTGCTGGGGGTGTAAACGTGAGGCAGACGGTGGCCGGACCATGGGAAAGGCAAGGACTCAGCTAGCAGGTTACCCGCTCTGTCACCCTCCCCCTTCGGAAAGGACGAGAGGGATGAAGATACACATATACCCACCATCTGTCTGTCTGTCTGTGTGCATGAGCACCTGCTGGCGCTTTAGCTTTTCAGGAGTACTCAGACCCTCAGTAAGTACAGTACAGAAAATGTAGTTCTGGCAGGGAGATGGGCCAAGCACACAGAATAACTGGTTTAATCCTCAAAGCTATGGCAGGCTAATGGATTTCAAATTGGCCCTAACCCATCAGACAGAGTAGATAAGGATAAAAAAGACTTCAGCCCACAAGCTGGCAGTGTCTTGCTCCTGTTCAGGGTGAAGGTAGAAAACAACAATAACCCAGCCACAGAAAGCCCACCTTCTCCGGGAGCGGTGCACAGTGGGGCTGCTGTAGCTCTGGCTGTGTCTCTCCTTGGCGGCTCTCTGCTGCACTGCCACTTCTTGCCGTGTTTCCCTATGTGCAGGTCTTAGACCAGCAAACACAGCAAAGGAAGTGCCCAGCTTGTTCAGTGGCCTGAAATGCTCTCCGAGGCCAGGGCGGCAGCTGGCACAGCCAGAGTGGGTGAACTCATTCAGTGCCAGGTGGCCAGTTTCTACCCCCGTTTGTGAACTGTGGATCGTTTGGGTACAACTACCTCTAGGTAATGCAAACCCCACAAGTCAGAAGGGAAAGCATCCCCCCCATCCAACAAGACATCCAATTCCAGCTGTTCTTTGTAGGTAGCTTGGGGACCCTCCTTCTGAAAGGCTGGCTATAAATTTGGGTCAAGTTTGGCAGTTTGCTATAACTACTCAAAGAATGGAGAACCCATTATTCTGACTGACTATGTTATAAAGGAGACAAATGAGAGCGGCCACATGGAGACACTTACAGGTGTGGTCTCAGGAATCATGGGACACTTGACCCTCTCCGAACAACCAGCATCTAGCCTCACTAGGGTGTTTGCACAGATGCCTGCCTGAATCGTCGGCCTCAGGATTGATCTCCAGTCATTAGCCCAGGGGTTGAGTTGTCTCAAAATCCTGCTTCTGGGACCCAACCCCAGTCAGCTCCTTAGGACAAACCAGATGTCATCCCGGGGCTCCGGAGAGCAGACTCACATCTGTCACCTGGGAAATTACACAGGTTTGTGGCTATTGTCGTAGGAACCAGAAACAAAGACCCACCAAATTATTGTACAGTGGTACCCAGGCTTCGGAGGGCAGACCTGGGAGAGGCTAGGTTGGGAGGAATATGTGGATTAACTAAAGATCACGTGTTTAGAAAGTGGCCATCCCTCTGTGGCAAATGTATATAGACACCTTCAGTCCAAAAGATGGCACAGCTCACTGAAGAGGCCAGAGGCTGGACTTCACCTGGAAGCAGAAAGAGTTGGTGAGTATGCCTAGCCTCTCAGTGGGCCCTGTGTTCCCACAGACACTGAGCACCTGTGCACAACAGCCAATAAAAACAAAGCATTATAAGATCGCTGGCTGGCTGCATCCTGGGTGAGAGGTGAGCCTTACACATAGAAAATACTTGGCTCTGATTTTTGAGGTGGCAAATTTTCCATAAAATCAATCAGTGATATGCTTTAAAAAAAAAACAGCACAGGTGGATCAAGTGGATGGAACTTGAGGGGTCTCAGCTCAAAACTGGAAAGCTTAGTGTTAACCTGCAGCAGAACTGGAGCTGCAGAGCAGTCAGTCTCTTCCGTGCCGCCAAAGTATGAAGGTGTGCTGTGGTGCATGGCTGTAATTCCTGCCCGCCAAAGCCCGAGATGTGTGACCAGGCTATCAAGGTTACGCTCGGCTTGAGGTTGCTCTTCAGAATCAGCCCTGCTTCTGGGGAGGCGTGCCATCCCCTTCTCTCCATCTCACCTGTGCTCAGGGAGCTCGAGAGGGTGGCTTCTGAAGTCCTTCCTTTATCCTCCTTGGAGTCACCTCACTTCTCATGACAGCTGCCAGTTGTCACCCTAGGATGCTGGGTTCACTGTGCTCAAGCCATGTGGTCTAGGGACGCTGACCGTCTATCCCTTTACTGCAACTATAGTGCTGTTCTCTTTGTTCTGTGAGGCTTCACAAATGAATCCTATGATGGAAAATTGAGCTAGAAACAGCCAGATTAGGATGGCAACCAAGAAAATGGTCTCCCGAGAGGCCAAGTGCAGCCTTGGCTTGTGGGAGCTGAGCAAGGGGTGTCAGGTGGCTGGGCAATGCTCAGGCACAAAGCGCGCTCTGTGATTCCTGTCGGCCATGTTTGAAAACCTCTGCCAGACCCCAGCTGCAAACCTCCAGCTTCTCTCCTCACCTACATGCAGCACGGGCACCTGCCCTTCAGTAGATGAGCCATTAGCATACCCCAGAAAAGCCTGGCTCGGCCACTCAGCCTTCTGTGACCTTGGGTATGGAAGTCAGCTCGCCTCAGTGCTGCAGCATGTGAAGTGAGATCATAGCAATCCCTGTTCTGTGGAATTGTGGGTATTGGCCACAACACGACTAAATTGTCGGCACTCAGAAGGCAGGTAGGGACTGTGGCTGTGTTCCAGGTCAGAACTTCATTAACCTCCAGTTTACACACTGAAGATGTATACATGCTCATAGGTTTTTAAAAAGACAAATTCTCAATGTTTGGTTGACCCAATCTAGTCATTACTCCTTAGTCTCATCTTGACCTGGCAAAATATGCTCCTTACATGGTACCAAGGTGTGGTCCGTTCCGAGTCAGGAGGGCTGGGGTCACCAGAGCACTCCAGCCTAGTGCAGAATGGAGAGGATACAGGGACATCTCTGGGAGACGGAGCTTTCTAGTCTGAGTGCTGATACGCACATGCACACAGACACATACACACTCAGGTGTGTGCACACCCATCTGCACTGGCCTTGGGATCTGTGACTCAACGTTGCTTCTAGCCTTAACTCTGAGTGCACACTCCTTTGACAGGCTCAAGGTTACTTGCAGCAATTTGAATTATAAAGCTTCCCCTTGCACTCAGAGCTCACAAAATGCCAGGCTGGGAAGGGCATGGACACATCTAGGGAGACGTTCTGGTTTCACAGATGAACAAGAGACAGGAGAGTGAAGCACCCGTCTGCCCAGTACCGTAGACGATGTGGTGCCCGTCTTCTCACTGGTGCCCTCCATTGCACAGCACTGTCTCTGCGTCCCTTGAAAACACTGAATATGAATGCAGGGCATGATTGACAGCTGTTGCTCTCAGTGGGTCACAGTGACCTGCTGTTAAAAGGACTCGGAAAGACTTCAACTTCTGTTGCTCCCCCACTCTCCTAGACAAACACAGTTTAAAAAAAATTAGCCCTGGCAAGAGGATTATGGGTCATAAATGAACGTCTCAGAAATGAGGAGTCCATCCCGAGTCTGGCGTTTTAGAAACCTTGAGAAGGTCTGCACCTTGCTAAGTTATTAGGAAGGATCAACCTTGCAGCCTAGGAATCTAGCAGCTAATCTCCCCTGACTTCAGGCTACCCTATGGTCACGTCTTCAGTTCCGGTGAAATGAGGAAATGATTTATTGACTAACCAGCGTCAGCCTGGGAATCTCAGAGCCATGTGCATGACCACAAGATGTGCAGGGTAAAGTGAAATCAGACGGCTGTGCTAGCCAGCGAGTGCAGCACAGGCTAGCAGGAAGAGGAAGTTTTAGCGGTGACCCCTGAATGGTGCACCAGGCCTGCAGTGCTGGCAACGTCTCCACCTTCCCCTTTCTCATACAGAAAAGGAAACATCCTTGCAGACAAGTTAACGAGAGAGGGGTGTCTGGCTGTTCTGTCACAGACTACTTTCAACACCAAAAGGCAAATGCAATGTTTGTGTTTAAGGTCTTTTTCATGAAAAGAACACTTTTTAAAATTTATTTTAAAATATTGAGACTTTTCATAGATAATTCTGTGTATGATACAAGGTCCTTGGCATGTATGCCTGTGACAGTATGTCTGGGTCATATGATAACTTTCTGAGGAACCTCCAGTTTTTCCATGGTGGCTGCAGTTTCCCTCCTCCAGCAGAGCATAGGTGCTCCCCATGCTCAGTATCTGCGTGACCTTTTGCATCACTTGCTTATTGGCCTTAGCCATTCTGACAGGCTTACACAAGCTCTCTAAGGAGCTTTAACTTGCATGGCTTTTGCACTGTGTTTAACAGGATCGGGCAAAGGGACGATCATAGTCTGTGTCCCTGGTTATAGTGGAAATACTTTTGAGTTGTCCTCTGTTTAGGACGATGTTAGCTGAGGGCTTTTGTATTTGCCTTTATGATACTGGGATTGTCCCCTATGTCCCCTATGCCCCAGGACTACCGTGAGTGGATGTTGGACATATGTATCTCTTCTGAAGAGTTTTGATTTAAAGTCTATTTGGTCAAATATTAGAGTAGCCATGCCTGTTTGACTCCCAGTTCCATTTACTTGATCTTCTGTCTCTAAGGTGGTGTCACTGGCCCAGAAGTCTGTTGTTTTGGAGACAGCAAAAAGATAGGTAATTGGGAAGTTGAGACCAAATTAATCTTATTGTGAGCTTTAATTGAACAGGGTGTATTAATTTCTGTCATTTTGTTGATTTTAAAGGTGTCCTATTAGACTGCTTTTGAGTCAGTGTTCTGGAAAATTTTGTGTGTCTTCTTGCATGTCTTTACTATTTTCTTCAAACCTGAGTATTTTTTTCTAGTATCTTCTCTAGAGCAGGATTAGTGGTCATAAATGTGATCGTTTTGCTGGGTACAGTAGTCTGTGCTGGTAGCTGTGGTCTTTCCTAGTCTCCACTGGAAATTTTACTGTCGTTCTAATGGTCCTGCCTTTGTATGAAAGTCAGTCTTTCTCTTGTCAAGTTTGGTATCATTTTTTTGTTTGTTTTGAACATTATATAATGTAGGGAGTTTCTTTTCTGGTCCTGTTTGGCGTTCTGTATGCCTGTTGGACAGTGGTAGGCAGCTCTTCTTAAATTAGGAAATCCTGAGTCTAAAACTTTGTTGAAGACATTCTTCTTCCTTTGACCTGTCTCCTTTCTTGCTATCCCTATTCTGTAGGTTGAACCTTTATATAGTAGGTTCCTGCATGTTCTGCTCTTAGAATTTGTGGGGGATTTGACACTTTCTTTGACTGAGTGATCCAAATTCTCTGTTGTCTTCAAGAGCTGATATTCTCTTCTACCTGATCCAATCTATTGCTGAAACTTCCCTCTGAAATTTTTGTTTGAATGGATTTTGCATTTCCTTCAGAGATAATCTCTATTAAATTCTGTTTTTATATCTAGAATTGATTTTATTTTACCCAACTGTGTTTTTGCAGTCTTCACTCTGGCATTTATTTGTTTATCTCTTCTTTGAATTGATCATTTTCATTATTTCAACTTGAATCATCTTATGTACTATCTAAGTCACTCTTCCCAGGGGACATTACAGCGGGAGTACTAATTTTTGATAAAGACTTATTCATTCATGTTTACAGTGGGATCTAGGCATCTGGAGTGAGGCTGTCAGTAGTGTTTGTTGTAGAAATCTTGTGTTGAGTGGCTGAAGCACTGTGTCCTATTACCCCAGTTTGTCAGATGACTGGCTAAGGGCTCAGTCAGTGTTGAGGTTGAAATGGGGTATCGGAAGTAGACTTTGCTCAGCTCAAGCTCACTGAGGTTTCTAAGCAGATTGCTGTAGAGTTAGAAGATGCTTATAGCCAAGAGTCAGGGCTTTTCTTCAGGCAATAGGTACTAGTGGAGTTGGCCATGCTAGTCTTGAGTCCCTCATGGGATGAGGGCAGGCAGGCCCAGGGCATGCCACCTTCATGTCTGTTTCAGGGGTGGGTAAAGTTTTATGTGTGGGCATGGTGCATCTCCTTGGAGGTGAGTCTTGAGGTCATGGTATGGGCACAGTTGGCAGTAGAAATCCAGTGCCTGCCTAGAGAAAGGCCAAGTGGGTGCAGCAGAAACAGGTGGATATTAGTAGACTCCCTGCCTCAGGATGAAGGGCAAAGAATCTCAGCATTTTAAACATTGGAAAATTACCCATGTACCTTCATTACAGATTGTGGTCGGCTGACATCCAGGTGGAGGGAGAAGCGTGACAGACTGGCCAGAAAAACCCAGAGGGGTGTAGAGAGAGAATGGGGACAGGGACAGACCGTCTGTCCTCCCTGGCACCTCTTCCTTGCCTTTGTCATCTGTGACTGGATGAGAGGAGCGTGAGGCCTGGGCTGGTGTTACTTATCATTGTTTCCCAGTGCCTAGCACGGGCACAGGGATCACAAGCGGGAGTTATGAAAGGAGTGAACAAAGGGACTAATGCAGCCCGAGCGGAGGGTGAGAGTCCCGTGGCCCAGGCAGCCCCAGCAGGATCCGCTGAGAGAGAGCTGCCATTGTTTCCTCAAAAGCAGGCAGCTTTGGGCATGACTGATCCAGCCGGGTGCCTGCAGGAGCCTTTCTGTAGAGCTGGTTTCACAAACTGCATCTTATGTTCTCTTTGGCCACGGAATGGTCTGCTGAGGACATTCTGCCTCTGGTCCTGGAAAGGGTATTTTCACCTTTCCTCACTGTGGGATCACCTGTCACTTGATGCACCCCAATACTTCTGACTCCAGGGAACTCTTTCTTCCAAGTCACATGTGTCCTACTTTCTTTTATCCCCACCCTGCCTTAATATCTCTTCTTGCCACCTTATGGGCCCCTTCTTTTATGTATACATTACATACAATGTATAGATATGTAAGAATCTAAATTTAATTATAGATTCTTTCTATGACAGAAATCTCACCATATTCATCTTTGAATCTGAATTGTTTCCCTGAAATGTTGTGCATTCTTACTCTGACATGAAGAACAAAGTCACAAGAAGCCTTTATTTTAATCCCCCGAACCCTCTCCATCTCTCAGGATGTGGCTTTCTTGGCCCAGACAGTTTCTCTTCTAGAAGCCCCCTTTGGAGGTCACCCACCCACCAAGAAGAGCAGCAGCGAGTTCTGGGACTGATGTGAAAAAGTCACACCTTTAGCCTCTTAGCAGAGGCAGTTTTCTAGCAATGTGCTCTGCGCCACACTCTCCTCTAATGCCTGCCAGAGGCCAGTCTGGCTGCCCAGTGGCCACTGAGCCACCGCACTGATTAGCCAGTCTCCTTCAGGGTGACAAGAGGGACTCACCCCAAGAATCTGAAAATTCTGATCCTGACACAGTGGCAGGAAAAGGATAATGTTAAGTTTACCCTTCACCATTTTAAACACAGGTCTGTGACAGTGAAGTCATTCACACAATTGCATAAACATTATCACCCCAGCTTCTTCAGAAGATTCAGTCCAATGTCCATCTCTCAGGGACACAGGCGGCTTAACAAACCAGAGTGCTTGCTGCCAGAGCTGAGGGTCTGAGTCTGAGTGCCAGGAGACCCACATGATGAAAGGAAAGAACTGCCTCTGGCAGTCGGTCCTGTGATCTTCGAGTGCGCACACCCTCTCATCTGACTTTAATCCCTAAATACCTGATAACAGGCGGGAGTAAGAGTGACTCCATGCCCCTGAGCTTCAGAGGAATTGAGGACCTCAGGAGGACTCCCTCCCTTGAAATGCTAATGGGATACCTGGTTAAATGCAGGTTAAATCTTTGTTTTTTCCTGTAATCCTTTAGCGATTTTTCCCCTGCCTCGGGAGATAGGGAACCATGAAGAATTTCTCTCTCTCTCTCTCTCTCTCTCTCTCTCTCTCTCTCTCTCTCCCTCACACACACACACACACGTTTGTGCCCCATGCCAAATATGGTCAAGATGGAAATGGCCTTACAGAGATGCCTCCCTCCCCACGGCACCCTGGAGAAAGAGAGGGTTCCCTGGCTGTGGTTGGAGGCTCCCTGACCTGGGAGGGAAAGAGTTGTCAGCAGGAGCGCTCTGCAGGGGTAACAGATGAAGGGCTGGTAGGAAGGGGAAACACCACAATGCCCGTGCGCAAAGGCTTGGGATCCCAGCTCTGAAGGTAGTTAACCCGCTGGAGAGGGGACACAGTCAATTTCCTAGCATGTCATCTTCTGTCTTCACACGCTCCTGAGCTATGCACAGTGACCCTCTCGTATTCACCATTAGGCATGGTTCTCCAGACATGTGGGTGTCTACCACAGTGGAGGGGAAATACACATACACACACACACACACAGAGTCTGCCTAGAAATTAGCAGAAGCGGCACCAGCTTCTGCCCTCTGGGGAAGTCACCCGCTGAAATACCGAGCCTCCAAAGAGAACAGCAGAATAACCCCAGGATGTCCCCTCCCACTCCCCTCTTGCCCACATGGAACCGGAGGCCACAGAGGATGTGGGCAGGGACCCAGCATGGGTGGCTGGAACTGCAACTTTTTCTACCAACGTCGTAAGCAGGAGCAGTCCATGCTTCTACACCCACTCAGTCCACTCCTGGTATCATCAGACCTGCCCCGTCCTCCGCCAGAACCACTGAGGCCTGCAGGCTGCACAAGCTCCAAGAGGCTTCACCCGGGACTACCAGGTGATCCAGAGCACGTCATTGTTCACAAGGTCATTCCCAGATGATGACGACCAAGTCTTAATCCCACTCCTGCCTCTCCCCCCCCCCCGGGCCACAGAGGGACCTTCTTATGTCTATACTGAGACAGTACTGCTGTGGAGCCCAGGCTGGCCTTGAACCCTGAGAGGTTCTCCTGCTCCCTGAGGGAAGGAATACAGGTGCGCGCCACTGGGCCCAAGTGAGATGTGACTTAGAATTCAGCAATGGGAAGTGCCTGGCCCCACTCTCTGGAGTGCCCCTGGCTGCCTCACACGCTCACCACCTGCTCCTGCATGCTTATTCTTGCTTAGGAGAAGAACCTGGACTGGTTTCCCCGGATGCGAGCCATGTCACTTGTCAGCAATGAAGGTGACAGTGAGCAAAACGAGATCCGGAGCCTGCAGGAGAAGCTGGAGGCCACCATGAGCCTGGTGAAGCAGCTCTCGGGGCAGCTGGCAGAGCTGAAGGAGCAGGTCAGTGATGAGGGAGAGCGGGGGGGGGGGGGGGGAAGGGACCCAGAGCCTCCCGGGTGCCACTGGCCTCCCCACGCCCCTCTGAGGAAAGACAGGGAGGACCCCTTTGGTCTAGGTGAGAGGTCTCCAGACTCTCCTGCTCAACCCTTTATCACATGACATCCTTAGCACTCTGAAACATCCTATCGTGCCGCTCCCCCCGCACCCCCCCCCACCAGCTGCTTACAGCAATGGCAAGAAGGCAACAGGCCTATTTCCTAACCACAAAGAGGTGCTCTGTCTCCGTACCCCTCCTTGTGGTGATTTACTTTTTAAAGTAAATTATGCTATGGTGTGTGTATCCTGTGTGGAAGCAGAGTGTGCTCCTGGGGAGGACAACAGAGCACCAGTGGTCATGGCACTGGAAGACTTGAGAACAGCAGCTGACTGCTCTCTCTCTCTCCCCAGATGACAGAACAAAGGAAGAACAAGCAGAGGCTGAGCTTCCTGGGATCAAACACACCCCATGCAAACCACCACATGCCACCGCGCTGACGGCGTGGGCCGCCAGGACCGCCTCTCACCAGATGCCTGCCTCCTCGCCACAGGAAGGATGGAGACGGAGGGAGCGCACAGTGGCTATTGTTGAAAAGCTAAAAAACATCCAAGTGCCAAGATGCTCCCAGAACAATCTGTAACTGTGTTTTCACGCTTGAGAAGACGCAAGCTAAAAAAAATTAAAAAGAACAGCTTAGGGCACAGACTGTGTGTGCATCAGGAGGTCACCTGCCTGAGGGGCTGCAGATCCCCCGCTCAATCGATAGGCTGTGGACCTGTCTCAAGCGCTGACTGCAGCCTCCGTCACGGCTGGCTGGAATTTATTTCTTTGAATTGTGGCACACGGGTCAGTGAGACAGGAAGCCACACTTTGGTGGCTAAGTCTGACTATGAAAAAAAAAAATCTTAAAGATTAAAAAGGAGAATTGAAAAAGAGATGTCATTAAGCTTCCGAACCTCTGGTGTTACTGGACAGTTTCTTTATGACATGAAACATGACAGGCTCAAGAGTGCTGCCTCGGAGTTCACACTGAAAATGTAACTGTCAGGGTCACTGTCTCCAGGGCTGTGCAGGGCTGAAGGAAGCTTCATAAGTGAGGAATATGCTTAAAGCCACACACATGCTAAGATCACGAAAGACCTGGAGAAGGAAGCTTGACCATAAGACCCAGGAAATAATGTTTTGAGTGCATATGCTATTAAAACATACAGCTATTATAGAGCAAAACAAAACAACATACAGCTATTAATAAGGGAAAACACTCAGGGGTGACAGCATTGAGAACCTTACTCAGGTGGCCTGGCCTTCCAAGAGCAGGGGTAAAGCAGGTTGATTTATGTTCGTGGCGCTCCAGGGCTGAGTGTTTGCCTTCTCTGCAGCTGTGGTAGGGAAATCTAAGAAATGTGCCGAATATTCAAGAACACCAACGTTCAGGGCATGCTTTAAGACTGTTGAGAGCAACAGCTTGCCGAAATCTAGGCAGATCCTAATTCCTTCCCCAGATTTGTTTGGATGTTGAATCATGCAGCCAGAATTGATCAAGGGAGAAAACACCCTGGATGGATAGATTCTCTTTGTCGCTCATGCCTCAAATAGTCTCCATAAGTAAAGTATGGAAACTGTTCTGTGGAGAGGGGCCACTAGCCACGACACTCCCTTCTGAACCAGGCTTTATAGACAGTTGCTCTGTTGTCCAGATTTTAAACCCTCAGCCACCAAGGGCCACGGGGGTTTGTCAGGACAAGTTTTAAAGCTTTAGGGCATTTCGATACAGTTTTGGCTATTGGCTTAAAAAAATATCAAATCCTGATTCTGTGTAGACTGGCTATAGGCAGGGAAGCTGAACCGGCCTCCTTATTCTTCTTAGAGTAGAGCCGGGGACCCGGCGAGATGCACTTTCTAACCACACTTCCTGGTCCTTGGCCCACGCTCACCAGCATCACCAGAGACTAAGATGTTCTCTGGGACAGGACAGCGCTTCTCTTAGCCTCAGGTAGAAGGGTGCTGCCAGTGGCCTTAGGTGTTCTGAGCTGAGACAGTGCTGCGCTGACCTTTGACCCTTAATTCCTTGCTAAAACTTGAAATTAACATCACAAGTAAGAATCAATGGTCTTACCAAATCAGACTGAGGCAGGCGCTTTTAAAACCCATGGCCATCCATGCCAGGACAGTGTTTGATGAAAGCACAGCACGCCCAACCATCAGCCTTGGGGCCGCCATGCAAGCGGCTCAAGCTTCCACACTGTACTTCCTCCTGTGGGAAATATCCAAAGGATTTCACCTAATGAGACTCTCACTATGTCAAAATTAATTTTTTTCAGCTGCATTTTTCTTTCTTTCCCTTCTACAAGATTAAATATTATGAAACAAAATTTTTAAAAAATCAAATGAAACAAAAGGCACTTTTTAAGACACTGAATCCATAAAGATGTTAAAAATGAGGAAATTTGCTGTCTGTTTGTGAGTTGATATTTGTTATGTGTGTTTGTTATGTAACTGGATTATTTGACTGGAGTTGGTTAGACTTGGTATTCTCATATGTATATAGCTATATTAAAAACACAGTCACCTCTGACTTCTATGCTAGAGAATTTTTTTTAATATTTAGGTTATTAAAATCCATATTGGTTAAAAGTCACAGTTCCCACTGAATAATATTTTTAATTTACAGATGGGTTTGTTCCCCTGTGTGTTCCATTCTGTGGCTCAAGAGTTTAATCAAAGGCATTTTCTAAATTAAAATAATCGTTTGAAATTAGAGATCTCACACTGTCTAGAGATATAATATCAACCAATTGTGTGCATGCAAAGACAGTATTTCTGCCCTTTAGGAAGTTGGCTTGTTTTTCTGAATCTGCCATCTTCTTTTCTCTGTGGATAAAGATCAGTTTTTTGTAGACTGTTGATAATTGCAGGAAGCTAATTCATTTGACTCAGAGCTGATACTGGACTGATCCCCTTATTTCCAGCTCACAGCTCAGACTTCTGGCTGCCTTCTGAAGGTTGTGGTTGTTTAATTATAAACTGTAATGTGGTGTGACTTCATCGCTGGGGCTGAGTGAGGAGGCTTAGCAGCTGGTGAAGAAGACTAAGCCAGGTCTCCACTTCCCAGGATGCCTCTGTTGGGAGAGGAGGAGCAAGGCTCGCCTCCAGGGGCCCAGTAGATCAGAGGAAGCAAATCTTGCCTAACTGTGATGACTTCTCACGCAGACAGCATGCTGTATGGAAGAGTAAACAAAAGATGACATATTCCTGACAGCTGTTTTAAAAGCTGCAGTGCAATGGTTATTGCAGTCTTCTGGCCTGGAGATCCCTTCCAAGCTACTGAGATGAGACACAGTTAGGCCTGGAGGGAACAGGAGTCTGAAATCCAGACCAGATGCCTGAGGGAGCCAGGTGAAGAGCCAAGCTGTGAGCAGCTTGGAGGCTCCGGCCTGGGCAGGGCCTGGAGAGCTGTGGACGCCATGTAAGCTCTCTCTTTTCAAAAACTGACAGCCAATTCCAGATTTCAGAAAGTGCACGGGCCACCTGAAGCCCCCTCCTTACTCATCTGCTGCGCCTCTGAAAGAGCAACTGATAAAACTCCCACCGATGAAGACACGAGGCTAACATCAAACAGAAGTGAATGCACGCGCAGGCTGGGGATTCGGAAAGCAACTCCAGGCCACCTCAGAACCGGAGTGTCCCCACTCCAGGCCACCTCAGAACCGGAGTGTCCCCACTCCAGGCCACACCTCAGAACCAGAGTGTCCCCACTCCAGGCCACCTCAGAACCGGAGTGTCCCCACTCCAGGCCACACCTCAGAACCGGAGTGTCCTAACTCCAGGCCACACCTCAGAACCGGAGTGCCCCACAGTCCTGAAGAGTCAATGAGGTGTCTGCAATGCTCGCCTCACCGAATGGAGGCCTCAGAACCGGAGTGCCCCACAGTCCTGAAGAGTCAATGAGGTGTCTGCAATGCTCGCCTCACCGAATGGAGGCCTCAGAACCGGAGTGCCCCACAGTCCTGAAGAGTCAATGAGGTGTCTGCAATGCTCGCCTCACCGAATGGAGACCTCAGAACCGGAGTGTCCCACAGTCCTGAATAGTCAGTGAGCTGTCTGCAATGCTCGCCTCACCGAATGGATTCCCTTTCCTCCAGCAATAGAGAACTGCTGTCTTTTAAAAGGTGATTTTAACATACTGTCAGGACTGGATAACTTATAAGTTAATATTAATAAAATGAGTTTGTATCTTGTGTATGCTGTATTCATTTCTTGCCATGTTTCTGAATAGTATGTCTTCTGTTGTGAAAGAGCATCACAGTCATGAGACAAAAACAAAAAACGATGCAGAGTGTATGGACTCGGGCGGTCAACGAGCCCAGGCTTTGTTGGGAACTGGCCAAATCTCTAGTCTTCTCAGACAGGCTAATGTACCTACCCTTGGGGCTCCCAGAAGCACTCTGTGGGCGCAGATCCTGTGGCCACCTTGGAATCTCTAGCTCTTGGTACCAGTTCCCCCAAGAGCAGTGGTTCTCCCCTGTGCATTTCAACAGCCTCCCTCAGACGCCACGCTCACAGGCGCCACCTAAGAACATCAGAAAACAGAGACATATTTACGGTTCATATCAGTAACAAAATTAAGACATGGCAA
Source organism: Meriones unguiculatus (assembly GCF_030254825.1). Classification (NCBI taxonomy): domain Eukaryota; kingdom Metazoa; phylum Chordata; class Mammalia; order Rodentia; family Muridae; genus Meriones; species Meriones unguiculatus. The sequence continues at coordinate 131,349,280 of NC_083353.1, read as the reverse complement.
TAAAAACAGTTTCATGCCCGGGGGTCAGCGCACCTTGAGGAACTGTTAAAGGGTCACAGCGCTAGGAAGGTCGTGAACCACTGTCTCTGACCAGAACCCAGCCTTCCGCAGCCGAAGTCCGCTGGGGCGGCACCAGTCACGTGCGGTCTCAGCTTGCTGTGTGTATCTTCCAGGTCCTTGAAGCAGCGGGGCAAGGCTGCTTTGGTTTGCTCGGCTCAGAGGAGTGAGTTCCTCTCGAGGCTGCGCACACGGAGGGCGCACTGGCCGGTCCCAGGCCTCGGCCTTTATCACTCATCGGGGTGTTCTGAGGAAGTCCCTGGGGGAAGGTGTGATCAGAAAACCCCAGGCTGGAGGCAGGAGGAGCATCTACTGACCCGCCCTCCTGGAGAGGCCAAGGGGTCAGGCAGAGTCTGGGGTGGACAGATGGCCCCAGGAGCAGGGTGGGCACTGAAATCCTCTAGTTTTTTTTGTTGTTGTTGTTTGTTTTTGTTGTTTTTTTTTTGTGGGAGGAGGGGAACTAACTCTGTAGCCCTGGTTGGCCTGAAGCATGCTGTGTGGACCACAAAGCTGCAAACTCAGAGAATCCCTTCTGCTTCGGGAGTGCTGGAATTAAAGGTGTGCCTCCCCGCACCTAGCGTGCCCTCTCTCCGCGGGGGCTCCAGGCAGAGCCAGCTTAGGCAACCCACGAGTAGGATGTCTGTGGTACCGTGCCTTCATCTCGGCTCGCTCACTGAACCGGTTAGTAACAGATGAGCTACTGAGGCCGCTCGCTACCTCCCGCCTTTGGCTTTCTGCGTGTGTGAATGTGTGTGTTTGTGTGTGCGCAGGTCAATACCCTTTTCCTCACCTCTTTCAACGTGAGTCATGTTTGTGATCTCATCTTCTCGGCATTGTATGTAAATAAAATTCTTTGCCCATCACACTATAAAGTAAGGCCTGGGTATGTGATGTATGAATATCAATTATTGTCCCATCAGAGAGTCAAAGTCACTGCACTGATATGGCCTGAGAGATAGATAGGCTTAGGCGCCATGGCCAGCATGAGGAGGGCGACAAGCTTTCTGGGATGCTGACGCTTCTGCCGCCGACAGAGGGTCTGGAGCTACCACCATCAGTCAGAGGGCCTGGCAGAAGGCCAGAAGGCCCGGGGCTGGGCCAAAGGGAAGCTGCAGACCAGAAAGGCAAACTGGAGTTGCACCTACAGCGTAGGCGACACCCTCTCCGAGAACTGCCTGTGCCTCTGGCCTGGGCCCAGAGCGTGACATGGGAGTGACATGGGAGCCTCTGAGGGCCAGAGCTGAAGGCCAGTTCCTGCCTCATGGCCAGCATGTGAGCCTGGAGACCAGGGCGAGCCATGGTGTCACCGTCACCTGCTCCTCCCAAACTGAGTGGCTTCAGGCTGTTGATCACCCAAATCTCATGAAGATAGCTCCTGCCAGAGTAACACCTACAACCTCACAAGCAAGGGAATCCTGGGAAGCGTTATTTCAGCTTCGCTAAATTCACATAACCTCAGAGCATCACTCCCCAGAGTTCCTGACCACTAACAACTGTGATGCTTACCTTTAACTGGCATGATAGAGGGTCACCGGGGAATGGAACCTCAGTGAGGGGTGTCTGGATCAGCTGTCCAGGCATGTCTGAGGAGCTGCACTGATCGCATTAACTGAGCCGGGAAGGCCTGCTGTGGGTGGTGCCCTTCCCTAGGCCGGGATCCTAATCTGTCTAAGAGAGGAGAAGGCAGGCTGAGGCCAGGCGTGCATACTCACACAATCAGGCCGCTGCTCTCTGCTCCTGATTATGGAGGTGGAGAGACCATTCCCTCAGGCTCCAGGTGCTGTCTCCTCCCTGCTGTGATGGAGCCTGCAAGTGACAAAGCCCTTCTCCTCTAAGAGGCGCCTGACAAGACATCTGTCACAGCAACTGGAAAGGAAGCTAACAGTGACACTGCTCAGCTCCCAGCAAGCACCTTGGCTACTTCTGACCATGGTCACACGTGCAGCAGGCAAGCTGCAGAAGGCCTACGTTCCTGCACACCTCAGCCACAGAGCCCAGGGCACACAGAACCCAGGACACACCGGCTCAAAGGCCACAGAGGACAAAAATGAGTGGAAATGAGCTTCTACACGCTGAACGTGGAAATGTAAGGCGCTCTCCTCTTTGGCTTGTTAAAGAAATGATTTGGGGGCTTATAACTTGTTAATGTTTCAAACCCCAGCTTAGGTGACTAATTGTCTCAGTGTTCCAGCGCTGTGAAGAGACGCCATGACCACTCTCATAAGAGAAAGCATTTAATTACGGCTTGCCTATAGTTTCAGAGGTTTAGTTTATTATCAGCATGGCAGGAAGTATGGCAGCACACAGGCAGATTTGGGGCTGTAAAGTGAGCTGAGAGTTCTACATCCAGATCTGCATGTAGCAGGAAGAGAGATACACCGGGTCTGGCTTGAGCATCTGAAACCCCAAAACCTACACTTAGTGACACACTTCCTCTAACAGGCCACACCCACTCCAACAAGGCCACACCTCCTAATCCCTGTGAAACAGATCACCACAAATAACCACACATTCAAATATATGAACCTAGGGGAGCCATTCCTATTTGAATCACCACACTGATGCAGGTATATAAGACACCAAAAATCAGAGTGAAGCATGCATCTTTCAAGATTGGCCAAGGCCTAGACATGGCTCAGTGGTAGAAATACTAGCCATGCAAGCCTGCGGACCCAGAGTTCAGACTGCCAGAACTCACAGAGAAGAGGCACGTGTCATCAATCGGGATCAGTGTCCCTGAAGAGAGATGGGAGGCAGCGACAAGAGAACGGGCCCAGACACTCACGGCCAGCTAGCCTGGGGTATAGAGCGAAGAGCAGAAATAACACTCACGGCCAGCTAGCCTGGGGTATAGAGCGAAGAGCAGAAATAACCCAGACAGACCTGCTCAGTGAGGCTGAGGGGGTTATAGTCACACATGAGCTATGACAGTATGCTCCTTCCTCCCCCCAGACAGACAAACACACACATGTAGGCAATCCTACAAGATTTACCAAAGTATAAAATACAAAAGATTATCTTTTTCCAAAATACTGTCTTTACGATTGTTTAAAAGGTGAACTGAGACCAACGTCCTGCAACTGACTTGTACTTAGAATCTTAAACTTTAGACGCATGAAGCAACGCTGAGAAAGCCGTGAGGAGGATGTGGCCGGGGCAACATCAGGAGACAGGCTGAGTCCTTCTCTTCAGTGGCTGCAGGAGGCAGCCTTACTAAGCGCACTCCTCAGCTGACTACACAGCCGCATACTCACCGGGAAATAACTGTGCCCCACTTTCTTTCTTTGTTTTTTTTTTTTTTATAGATTTCAAAATTGCTTTGTTAGCTTAATGATATTCTTAAAAATGTAATGTCTTAAATCCAGCCAGCATATTCTAAAAATGAGTTGGTACAAAGTCCTTTGCATTCCAGTAGGGCCAGGGGAGCGTTCGTTAACGAACACCACAGCCAAGGTTTGCGTTGATTTCAGTACTTGAGATAATTGCGTGTGAAATTTCTGTCCACACCAGAGAGAAATTTTTCCAGGGTAAAAGTCTAATTCTGCAAATCTGTATGCAAGTGAGCAGTTTACAGAATACGAGGCCAAAGCGAGACACCCTTGGCCTTTCCCTGAAAGACAACGTCTGGCGTAAAGAAGTGGACAGCAGCAGCGGAGAATGGGCAGCGGTCAAGATGCGCTACAGAGAAGCGTGATGGACGAGCGCAGCAGGGACAGAACCCTGGCCCAACAGATGAGCAACCCCATGGGCCGTGGGGAAATGCAATGCCCGGCTCGGGAAAGCTCTACCGGAGAGACCAGCGTAGGGGAGGGAATCGACAGCCGCTGAGGGTTTTCTAGGTTTATTTTTTAATACTCTCAACCTCCATGCTTACATCTTCATTCGTTTTCACATTTATTTAGTATTGCTTAAATGTGGGAAATGCTGCCGAAGCCTGGGCAAGGTAGGAGGGGGTTCGGCTGAAGGCCTGGTGGGCTTCGGCAGCAGGAGAGGCAGCAGCTTCTGTGGGTGCCCCGAACAGGAAAGCTACACGGTTCTCAGCTAAGTGAGAAATAAGTGTGGGGATCTGGAATGCTTCCTGAGCTTTCTTTCACTAGCTGATAGGACAGGAGGGGAGTTGTCTTCAGGCGAACCCTAGAGCAGAGAGAAGGCGGGAATAGGACACTGCTGCATTTTGGGATATGCAGGTTTTCTTGTGGAGGAGGCATGCAGAGGGGAGAGCATTGGTTTGGGTGTTCAGGATCCCCGAAAGAGGTTAGGACTACAAATAAAAGATTCAAGCACCACTAAGACACGCCTGGTAATGAGACTAAAGAAGAAGAGATCACTGAAATAGCGAATGGAAGATGTTCAAGGACAGAAGACAAAGTCTAGCAAGAGAAATCAGTAGTGAAAGAAGTTAGAGTAAAAACAGGAAGAATGGCTCAGAAGTCAAGAGAATCCTCTCAGCTGAGGAGTGTTCCAACACAGCAGCTTATCAGAGCTCATGGACCTACTTTCTATTTTGAAACACACAGAAACTACAGAGCAATTGTGTATGTCATAATGTATTACCCAAGCATGCTACACTCATGCATAACGAACCTCATTGCTAAAACGAAGAATGCTGATGTCAAGAGCTTTCCAGGGACTGGACAGAGAGATGGTCCGGCTGTTGGGAGCTGGCGCTCTTCAGAGGACCCTACACCCACACTGAGGCTCAGTGTCCCTGTGACTCCACTTCTAGGAGATCTGATGCCACCTCTGGCCTCGGCCTATTCCAGACACATAAGTGGGGACACATACAGGCAAAACACCTGTGCACATAAAATAAAAACATGCAGAGCCTTACAGCGGCATCAGGTGACATGGGAGACACTCACCCCAGAACGGGTTAGCTTGCTCTCCATCCATTCCAGTGTCAGCTTCTCCTCTTCCTCCCATTCCCCTCAGCCCTGCTGGCCCTGATGTTACAGGAAGCAGAGGTGGGGACCTGAGACCTTTTCCAGAATTAGGCAGTGGCTAGTCAACAGGCCGGACCTGATTAGCTTCAGTTGTGGCTACTATGATTGTGCCAAAATTTTATGCTACATTTTTAGGGGTGCTATAACTCTCTGGTTTTTATGTTTTCAGGAAGAAGTTAACAGCCACCAAAGAGAAAAGTACTTGCCACCAAGCCTGATGCCCCATGCTTGTGTATACACACACTGTTTAAATGGAACTTGGGAGGGCATGTTCCAGCTCTGGTATTGATAGGAAGCCCCATCCTTGGCTACGAGAGCCCTGTGGGTATAACCAGCGGGGTATCACACACCTCCACACCCCATGGAAAACCAGCAGGCCGCATCTCGCTGCCTGAGCCTCTAGACTCTGTGGAGACGGCTCACAACCTGACAGGATGGCATTCTACACACTGCTTGCAGGACACCAGGCCTGTGGATCAAGTTACCTCAGGCAACAGGAGCAGAGGAAGCGAGGGGAAATGGTCTTCCACCAAGACAGCCCCGGGTCCTCTTTCCTGACTGGGAGGTGACCCTGAACAGCCCCGTTAGGTTAGCGGGAGGTAACCTAAAGAGTCAAACTTAGAATCCCGCTGTCCCACGGTGGGTGTGCCACCAAGGGCAAGCGAGGAGGAGGTTGCACAGGTCGTCTGTGCCTGAGTTATATGTGAGACCCTGGAGTGTAGCTGCAGCAAGGACTGCAGCTGATGTGTGCTCAGGAGGTCTCAGGGGAGAACACTTTTCCACCACCAATGTGAACTCACCTCCCGGAAGCTCCAGGTTTTTGGTTTCAATGCACAATGCACAGGCCCTTCCTGTGTCGCTCAGCCATCTCAGCACTGTTCCCTCAGCTCAGCACTGACATGACTGTGTGACCCTCCTCTTAGCTTCAGGTGGCTGAGCTATCCACTGTGGACACACACCCAGACCACACAGGTAACAAAGACGCCGTATTTACAAGGACCAGAGCTGGTTATGCTCTTGTCTAATCTCATTACTCGACTTGCTGACAGACCATGGGCCGCCTCGCTGAATGAGCTCTGATGTGGCCACAACCTGCAGCCGTGGGTGGTTCCGGGAAGGCCACACGTCTCCCGATTGTTTACACTCCTGTCTGTCTGTCAGTCGGTTTGCGCTGCCCATTATTCGTCAACCATTTCAAGTTAAGAAAAAAAAAAATAAGTGAAATACCTATGGAGAATGGGAGCCAAAGTCAAAACACCCCTGTAAAAAATAAAGAAAAGGAAGAAAACCCTGCTTGGACAGTGATCATGATGTTTTCTCAATTGGGTCACGTTGGCAAGTGGTCAATGACGAATAAGTAAGTGAATTCATTCATTAGTCATTGTCCACGTAAGTGTTACTATTGCTGGGATGAAACACCATGACAAAAAGTGACTCGGGGAGGAAAGGGTTTGTTTCACTCCCAGTTCCATCTAACAGTTCATCAAAAGCAGTGAGGGCAGGAACTCAGGAGCAGGTCACGAGCCAGGGAGGAGTGCTGCGTATTGGCTTGCTTAGCCTGTTTTTTGTTTGTTTGTTTTGTTTTTGTTTTTTAAGAACCCAGGACCACTAGCTCAGGGGTGGCCCTACCCACAATGAGCTTGACCCTCACCATCTTAATTAAGAAAATTCCCTACAGGCTTGCATACAGCTCCAGCTGATGGAGGTGTTTCTCAGTGCAGGCTCTCTCCTCTCCAATGACTCCAGCTTGTGTCATAAAACTTGACATAGCCAGCACCTCAGACCTCTTGCCAACACCTAACATAAAACACATCACTGTTGAGCCACACCCTTTCCTTGTTCATCCCCAAGATTACACATCAATAAAGCATCACAATACAAAACCAGTTTCTAAACTTAAAAGTCCCTCAGCCTTTTTGGAAAAACTCAAGCACATAATGTCTCTCAACTGTGGGCAGCCTCTTATAATATAAAAATTAAGTTAAATACGTTCTTACTTCAAGAGCAAGGGCAGAGTCACAATCAGGTCAAAGCAAAACCAATGCCCCATATCTGGAACTGACTCACGGTTTTCTAGGCTCCTCAAAAGGGCTGGAGTACTTCTCTGGCTCCGCCCCTGTAGCACACAAAGCTTGTCTTCAGGTTCTGGGGTATGTCCACTCCTCTGCTGCCATCTTGGTGGTCATCTGATAGTACTGGCATTTTCAAAAGGCTGAGGTCTTCTGCTGCAGCTGGGCTGCGCTTTCACCAATGGCCTCTCTTGGGCTCTATTCATGGTGCGAAGCCTCAGCTTCTCTCCATGCTGAAGCTGCACCTCCTCCCACCGCCTCTCCTGGCCTCTCGCAGCGCCAAGCCTCAGCTGCTCTCCACAACCCCTTCATGCCTTCATGAAGGCCCCACCTGGGGGCTCTCACACTATCAAGTTTAGCTGCCCGCACAAGGCACGCGCTTGGCCATCCCTAAACAGTTTCTCCGAGTTCTTCTCCCCAGAAGTTCTCATCTCAACTTTGCTGCTCTCTTCATCGCCACCAACTTCTCAGCTCCAGCTGACCAGCATCCGTTGTCCCAGTAAAACATGGGTTTGGCTTTAGTGCTTTTGGTCTTTGGTCAATTACAGCTGATTCTCAGCCCCAGCTGACCAGAGACACAGAACAGAATCTTAAGTCAAAACAACAGATGGCCCTGAGATAGTCTTTAAGTGACTCGAAATTTCTTCTGGAACGTTATAAGCCAGGCCTCCGTCTTCTGCACTGCTCTCCACATTTTATCTTCCAGTCTCCCAGAGTGGCTCACTGGACTTGGAACACTCAGCGGCTTTTGCAGCCCAAAGTTCCAAACTCCCACCGCAATCCTTCCCCAGCACAACATGGTCAGGCCTGTCGCAGCAACACCCCACGCCCATACCGTCTCCTGTCCTGGTCACTGTTAATGGCGAAGAGACCCCGTGACCAAAGGCAACGTGGGGAGGAAAGGGGTTATTTCACTCCAGGTTCCACATAACAGTTCAACATCAAGAGCAGTCAGGACAGGTACTCAAGCAGGACAGGAACCCGGAGGCAGGAGCCGATGCAGAGACCATGGAGGGGTGCTGCTTGGTCTGACTTATTTTTCAGTAACTGTGCTCACTTCTGTTTCTCCCTTAACCACGTTATCATATACATAATTGGGACTCTTATGTTTAATAGTAAGCTTCACAGCACAAGAACTGAGCAGTTATGACTCTATCCTTAACCCTCTAAACTAAGCTGGTTTCCTCCCAGCAGACAGCCCAGGAAACTTGCACTTCGTAGCTTTCCTGCTGAGCTCTCTTGCCTGCTGTCTCCTGAACCTCTGCGGGTTGCTGAATCCCCAGCTGATCCCCTGCTTCCTATCCTCTAACTCCTCCCCTGGCTGGCAGGAAGTCTAGCCCTATTCTCTCCCCTGCTCAATGATTGGCTGTAAGCCGCTTTATTGACATAGCAGGGGACCATTGGAGAGCAGAGTTTATACTACGCTAAGACTGGAGAGTCTCAGAACAAGGTTTGCAACCAGGTATGGGGAATACAGAAATCAGCATTTGAGTTACACAGTAACCTTACTCCTACACTTCTTCCTGGCTTGCTCCCCATGGCTTGCTCAGCCGGCTTTCTCATAGAACCCAGCACCACCAGCCCAGGGGTAGCACCACCCACAATGAGCTGCCCCCCCCCATCAATCACTAATTAAGAAAATGCCCTACAGGCTTGCCTACAGGCAGATCATGTGGAAGAGTCTCTCAATTGAAGCTGATTCTAGCTTGAGTCAACGTGAAATAAAACTAGCCAGCATAGGCACCGATTTTGTGCCTCACATTATATTCTAGAAAGAGGGTGGCAAGGCATGGGATAAAGACTTCAGAAGCGATATTAAGATATTGGAACGTCTTAAAAGAACTTAGCTTCCAAGCTATACAGGTTCATGGACAGCTATGAAGCCAGGTGGTGTGCGGATAAGAGACAGGTTCTGGAGCCCAGAGAACGGAGCTGAGCAGAGAGAGGTTCAAGGAGGACTCACGGCCCCTCACAACCAGCAGCAGAGGGCATGCCCTGTCTGCATGCTCCTTTCTTCCCAGAAAGTTCTTTGTACCGACAGAACTGTGCAACGCTGTTCCCCGCCCCACCTAATCTCTTCTCCATTCCTTTTTTCTTTTTGTCTATTCTCCCAACTGTTACATCCGACTGCAATTTCCACGCCTCTCTCCTCAGTCTCTGTCTCCACCTACCCTTTTCCTGGGATCCACTCCCTTCACACCCACTCAGAAAAGAGCAGCCTTCCAGGGACATCAACCAAACATGGCACAACAAGCTACATTAAGACCAGGCACAGACCATCACATCAAGGCTGGACAAGGCAACCCAGCATGATGAAAGGGTCCTGAGGGCAGGCAGAGTCAGAGAGAGCCCTGCCTCCACTGTTAGCAATCCCACAAGAACACTGAACCACACAGCCATACTATATATGCAGAGGCCAGATCCAGATTCTGTGGGCTGTGTTCTTGTGGCATCCTTGATTCCTCCGGCTCCTCCATCCTTCCTCCATTCCTCTGCAAAATTCCCAGAGCTCTGCCTCATGTTTGGCTGTGGAACTCTGCATCTGCTCTCGTCAATTGCTGGGCAAAGTCTCCCTGGTCTCTCTGATGGTGGTTATGCTAGGCTCCTGTCCTAGCACATCCTGCAGGCAGGACAAACTGTAGGTCAGAGGTTTTGTGGATGGGTTGGTGTCCACCTGAGGCCTTGCCTGGTTACAGAGGATGGCAGATTCAGGCTCCATGGCCCTCATTGCTTAGAAGTCTCCACTATCGACAGCCTCATAGATCCCATGGAGTTTCCATGGCCATAGGTTTCTACCTTAGTCCTGAAATATCCCCCACTTCTCGTTCTCTCCCTCCATCCACCCCAATCTGATCTCTCCTGTTCAAATTCCCAGCCCCCCTTCCAGACAAGCCTCCCCTTCCACCAGCAACATCTAGTCTATTTCCCCTCCACAATGATATTCAAGTGTCCTTCCTTGAGTCCTCCTTGTTACTTAGCCTCTCTGGGCCTGGGGACTGTAACGTGATCATCCTTTAGTTGTCTTATTGCTCTAGCCAGAACTTCAAGTACTCTATTAAATAGATATGGAGAGAGTGAACAGCCTTGTCTTATTCCCGACTTTAGTAAAACAGCTTTGAGTCTCTCCATTTAATTTGATTCTGGTTATAGGCTTGCTGTATGTTGCCTTTATTGCATTTACATAAGTCCCTTGTATCCCTGATCACTCCAAGAATTTTATCATGAATGGGTTGTAGATTTTGTCAAAGGCTTTTTCAGCTTCTCATGAGATAATCATAATGGTTTTAATTTTATTTATTTATTTATTTCACGTTTGTCTATATGGTAGGTTACATTGACAGATTTTTGTTTGTTGAACCATACTTGCATCTTTAGGATAAGGTCTACTTGATCGTGATGGATAAGCTAATTGATATATTCTTGGATTTGGTTTGTAAGTATTTTTATTGAGTATTTTTATATCTATGCTTATGAGGAAAATTGGTCTGTAATTCTCTTTGTTGAATCTTCGTGTGGTTTGGGTATCAGTGTGGCTGTGGTCTCATAAAATGAGTTTGGCAATGTTCCTTCTGTTTATATTTTGAGGAATAATTTGAGGAGTATTGGTGTTGACTCTGCTTTGAAAGTCTGGTAGAATTCTGCACTAAAACCATCTGGCCTTGGGCTTTGGGGGTGACTTTTAATGAGTGCTTCTATGTCCTTGAAGGTTATAGGTCTATTTAAGTTGTTTATCTTATCTTGATTTAACTTTTGTAAGTAGTATCTATCAAGAAAATTATCCTCTTTTTTTTTTTCCTTAGATTTTCCAATTTTGTGGAGTACCTGGGTTTTTGAAGTAATGAATGAACTAATAATTCTTTGGATTTCCTCAGTGTCTGTCGTTGTGTCCCCCTTTTTGTTTCTGATTTTGTCAATTTAGATATTGTCTCCCTGCCTTTTAGTTAGTTTGGATAAGGGTTTGTCCTCTTGTTGATTTTTCTCAAAGAACCTACTTTTGTTTCATTGATTTTTTTGTATTGTTCTCTTTGTTTCTAATTTATTGATTTCAGCCCTGAGTTTCATGATTTCCTGCCACTTTTTCCTCTTCTGGTGCATTCACTTCTCTTTGTTCTGAGCTTTCAGGTCTGCTGTTAAGTCACTAGTATGAGATCACACCAATTTCTTTGTGAAGACACTTAGTGCTATGAACTTTCCTCTTAGCATTGCTTTCATTGTGTCTCATAAGTTTGTCTATGTTGTGCTTTCATTCTCATTGAATTCTAGGAAGTTTTTTTATTCCCTTCTTTATTTCTGCTTTGGCCCAGTGGTCATTCAGTAGAGACTTGTTCAGTTTCCATGAGTTTGAAGGCCTTCTGTTGTTTCTGAAAGCTTTAATCCATGGTGGATGCAGGGAGTGATTTCAATTTTCTTCTGTCTGTTGAGACTTGCTTTGTTGCTGAGTAGGTGATAAACTTGTGAGAAGGTTCTGTGAGGTGCTGAGAAGGTATTCTTTTGTGCTTGGTAAATGTTCTGTTAGGTCCATTTGGTTCATAACGTTTGTTAGCTCCATTATTTCTCTGTTTAGTTTATACCTGGGTGACCTGTGCATTGGTGAGAGTGTGTATTGAAGTCTCCCACCATCAATGTGTGAGGGTTGATGTGTGATTAAGCTTTAGTAATGTTTCTTTTACAAATGTGAGTGTCCTCACATTTGGAGCATAGATGTTGAAGATTGAAATTTCATCTTGGTGGATTTTTTTCTTCCCCATCTCTTTTGATTAATTTTGTTTTGAAGTCTATTTTGTTAGCTATTAGAATAGCTACACCAGCTTGCTTCTTGGGGATATTTGCTTGGGAATCTTTTTTCAGTCTTTTACTCTTGAGGTAATGTCTATCTTTGTTGCTGAGGTATGTTTCTTGTATGCAGCAGAAGGATGGATTCTGTTTTCACATCCATTCTGTTAGCATCTGTCTTTTTATTGGGGAATTTAGTCCATTGATATTGAGAGATATCGATGACCAATGCTTGTTAATTCCTGTTATTTTGTTGTTGGTGGTAGTGGTGGTGGTGGTGGTGTGTGTATATGTTTTTCTTTTTTGGATTATGCTGGTGTGAGATTATTTCCTGTGTTTTTGTGGGTGTAGTTAACTTCTTGGGTTGGAGTTTTTCTTCTAGTACCTTCTGTAGGGCTAGTTTTGTGGACAGAGATTGTTTAAATTTGGTTTTGTCATGGAGTACCTTGCTTTCCCCACTTATAATGGCTGTAAGTATAGTAGTATGGCTAGCATCTGTGCTTCTCTTAGAGTCTGCAAGACATCTATCCAGTTCCTTCTGGGATTTAGGGTCTCCCTTGAGAAGTCAGGTGTGGTTCTAATAAGTCTGCCTCTATATGTCGCTTAGACTTTTTCTCTTGTGGCGTTTAATACTCTTTTTTTATTGTTTGTTTGTTCTGTGTTTAGTGTTTTAATTATTATATAGCAAGGGGACTTTCTGTTCTTGCCCAATTTAATGTAAGCTTTTTGTATATTTATAGGCATCTCCTTCTTTAGATTAGAATATTTTTCTTCTGTAATTTTATTGAAAATATTTTCTTGGCCTTTGAGTTTGGATTCTTCTCCTTCTTCACTCCTGTTATTCTTAGGTTTAGTCTTTTCATCATGTCCCAGAATTCCTGGATGACACGAATTTTTTAGATTTAACATTTTCTTTGACCAATGTATCTATTTCTTCTATCATGCAATGCCTGAGATTCTCTCATTATCATTTCTCACCATCTATTCATCAATAGAATATCTTGTATTCTATTGATGATGCTTACATAGTTCCTGTTTGCCTACCTAGATTTTTCATTCCCAGAATTTCCTCAGTTTGTATTGTCTTTCTATTTTTATTTTTAGGTCTTGCATAATTCTTTTTGTTTACTTCAATTGTTTGTTGTTTGTTTGTTTTGGTTTACTTGACATTCTTAGTGTATTTATTGATTTCCTCCAATGTTTTGATTGTCTTTTCTTTGATTTCTTTAAGGGATTTGTTTCCTTCTTAGGGACCTCTATCCTCTTCTTGGTTTTAAAGTTGGTTTAAGGTTGTTTTCTCATGCTTGGTTGTGTTGGAATAGTCAAGACTTGCTGCAGTGGGATGGCTAAGCTCCAGTAGTGACACATTGCCCTGTCTGTTGTTGATTGTATTCTTACACTGATGTTTAGACATCTGGATTTGGAGTGATTACAGGTCTAGGTGCCAATTTCTGGGTTTGTCTTTGTTGGATGGATGTTTTCTTCCTTGGTTTCTATTCTTCAGAGACATTACAAGCAATAGCAGTGGTGAGCCAGTTGACATATTTTAAAATAAAGCGAGCAAGCCACATGGATGCCCAGGAATGAATTGCTCTGCTGAGCAACAAGTGATTTATCGAGGCCCTGGAGATGGGCCCAAGCAAGGCCAGGCTGCGCACACTGTGCTCAGAAAAAGCCCAGCTGTTTCCTCGGAAGTCTCACCTGGGATCAGAGCAGGCGCAGAAATGAGCCTAAGGTATGAGCTTGCTGTCCACGTGCTACAGCAGTGACCCTGAGCTCTTCTGCAGCAAGGCACACTCACGGCAGAGATATTAGCAATGTCCCTGACTTGGAGCTTTACCCAAACCGCAGCTGAGCCATCCCCTCAGCCTCTTTGCTGGCAGTATGATGTTTGCGGGGCAGCAGGGAGTCTGGACTCTCATTCAGCCCCCTGACCACCCAGCTGGGGTGAGTGACTGGTGGATGCCAGGTCACCCAGCCTGGGTGCTGATGGCATTCTCAAGTGACAGGCTCCAGGGCCAGAGGAGCCACGTCTGTGTCCGGAATCTGCGACAGACCCGCAAGGACGAGCCTCTGCCTCCCCTGGCCTCGTCCACAGATGAAGCTTGGGAAGACACTGTCAGGGTGCAGAGCCAAAGCACCACGCACAGCCCCGGGAGAGGCCTGTTGCCTCTGACTGTAGATCTGTGTGTTTGTTCCCAACAAATATGCCTCATGGTCCCCCTTAAAAGGAACCCCCAGATCCTACGTAATTCACTACCTTTTCATGTACTGTTTCGTGTGTGTGTGTGTGTGTGTGTGTGTGTGTGCGTGTGTGTGTATGCACATTTTTGAGAGTGTGTACGGGTACAGGTGTGGGGAGGAGATCCCACTCGTAGTGAGAAGACCCCATGCTGATGCCAAGAATCGTCCTCATCCTGTCTCTCTTCTACCTTATTCTTCGGTGGAGCAGGGTCTCCTCAGCAAAGGTGACCTGCGGGGTGGCATCGCTGTCCGCCTGCTCTGGGGACCCCGTCTCCATCTCCCCAGGCTGGAGGCACACACTGACTGACACAGCCAACCAGCCTTTACATGGTTTCTGGGGATCCAGAGTCCAACCCTCACGCTTGAGAGGCGGTGACTTGGACGATGAGTTGTCTCCCTAGCTCCCACTGCTTCACGCTCTCCTTTACACCTGACTCCCGCAGAGTGCTACGCAGCTGTGCTTCCGTCCAGGTCAGGCAGGCTTCGAACCCCGTGATGCCAGATGAAACTATCAGAATCGCCGGCAACCACACGTGACCTCACTGAAAGGTTGATTCTGACTCAGTAGACTGGATCCTACCACAGTGTTTGGCCCGCTCAAGCCTCATGGTTCCCTCCCTCTGTCTCTCTGTCTCTGTTTGACTTCACTCCCTCCCCGGCCAGCTATCTCCAGGTTAAGGTGCATGGTGATAACCCCCAGACTGAAGCCCCCAGGAGCCCTGGCGTCCTCCACTTTTTGTGTCACCACATAGTCCACAGCTCTCCCATCCAAACTCAGCCATCCTCCCTTATTCATGCAAATTTGCCTCCTCACTAAAATGCATTTGTGACCCCAAATCAATACCCGTGACATAATAATCTCATAATCATTTCCAGACGTGGACGGAGCAGCCGGGAGATTCGTGTTGCCAGGCCTGCGTGACCAAGTGGTGTCTCCGTCTTCAGTCTCAGCTGCCATTGTGGAAGCATCTTCTCTTGCCTACGTCCTGACTTAAGTCTGTGCTTTAGAGCGTCTGGGCGCTCTTGGTTGGTGATTTTGCTGTGTAAAGGACCCCTAGATGTCGCAGTAAAGTGCTATTTTGTGTCCCTAAGTTCAAGAGAGCAGAGATTTGCCTGACAGAGAAAATGTGTCTATCAGGCAGACTTCCTTCCGTCAGAAGCTGAAGCGCTGCTGGCCAGTTTCAATGTCAATAAACCAACAATGCGTACGAAGCAAAGTCCCTCTCAACAGCAGAACCACATAAAGAAAAGCAGTCGGTAATCGGACCACAGACATCACTGTGAGCAGAGCCCCTGGGAACTCACCAGTGTGCTGGTCCCTCTTCACTGGGTCAATTCTCTAGATGACTCTGTAGGACATCGGCACAGCAACAGTGAAGATGACCTGCAAATCCGAGAACGTGCCTCCTGCCCCATCCTTACTCATCTTAGAAAACAGCTTCACACTTCCAGTTGCTAGGCCGTGACCTCAAAGGCACTGTTTGCTGTCTCACCCACACTCAACACACCACCCATCCCCGGTGAGACTTCCTGTGAGATCACGTGCCTCCTGCATCCTCATGGCTGCAAGCATCAGCTAGCCACAGCCACATCCTCGGTGGCGGTCACACTAACTGGCCACTGTACTCCTGTTTGTGACCCTGGCAATCCCCCATCACACACACACACACACACACACACACACACACACACACACACACACACACACCAGAGCAGCTGCCCACCTGAGAGCCTCCAGTAGCTTCTCACATTATATAGGGCAAAGGGCAAGTCCTCACCGTGGCCTCAGCTATGCTGTCACCTCGATGACTCATTTACAACCCCAGGCCATACATTTGTTCTTCCTCTCCTTCAGACACGCATGTGCAAAGGATTCCTGTCAAAGGATCCCTGTGGATCCCTCCTCCTCCTGACCCACCTGTTCAGTCACACCACATCATCCGAGGAGGAAGAGCCCCTTACTGCTCCACATCAACGACTTTCTCCCTCTCTCCCTCTCTCCTGCTCCCTCCCCTTACCCAGCTGTGGCTTTCTCTCTCCCTCTGCCTCTTTCCCTCTCTCCCTCTCTCCCTCTCCCTCCCTTTACCCAGCTGTGGCTTTCTCCCTCCCTCTCTCCCTCTCTCTGTCTCTCCTCCTCTCTCTTTGTCCCTCTCTCTGTCCTCCCTCCCTCCCTCCCTCTCTTCCTGTCTCTCTCTCTCTGCCTTTACCCAGCCTCCTTCACAGCAGTTATCATCCGGCACATTCCAAACTTTATCCCCAACTGAATGTCAAGCTCTTGAGGGCCAGGGCTCTGTTAAATTCTCAGCAGTTTTCTCTCTGCCTGAAAAAGGCACCAGAAATGGAGTAGCTATTCAGGAAAACTAATGATGGGACTTGGTTTCTCCTGTGTCAATAAATCACTCCTACTGCACGATGCAGCCTGTTCTCTAAGAGCTAACGCGGAATGTGGACTGCCTTCCCTGCTGCCTGGGCTAGGGCAGCTTTCGCAGGCCTGCTGGGGGAGCAGGCACTAAGGCCAGGCTGGATCCTCTGCCTACGGAAAGCCTGGGAAGATCTGCTGTCCCTGTCCCTCAGTTTTGGTTCAAGGGATTGTGAACGCCTGCGTGGTCTTAGGAAGAGGTCGGCCTAAAGCCGACCTCTATTGGTGTGAGCTGATTTCCTTTGCTTCACCAACGACCTGTTTCCTTTCCAATATGGAGCATTGCAGAGGGGACAAGGCGGGCAGCTTTCGCCTCCGAGGGAGTTTGCTCTAAACAGAGGGAGCTCCACTTTGGTCCCCTTTCTGTTGCTGGGATAAAACACTGCAAAAACAACTTAGGGGGAAAAAGGGTTGTTTTTATCTTAGCCTTTCCATCATGGAGGGAAGTCAGGACAGGAGCTTCAGCAACTTGGAGCTGAAACCATGCAGGAAGACATCTTGCTGGCCCATCTGAGACCCACGCTTGCTAGCTTTCTTAGGCAGCCTGGACCACCTGCGCTGGGAATGCTGTGGCCCACTGGGCTTGCCTGCAGCAGTTCAAGACCAGGACTCCCACAGACATGCCTGCAGGCCAAACAGACTGAGGCAGTTCCTCCAGAAGATGACTCTAGGCTGTGTCAAGCTCACAGTTGACGGTAACCAGGACACCTACACAGGACACTCTGTGCATGTGTGCCCCACCCCCAACACACAGATACCCCAACAGCTGTTCTCTGCCTCTCAGGGTGTTCCTAGATGTGCAACACTTGCAACCGAGGATGAAGCTCCCTGTGGATTGCTCCTGCGTCTTCTCAACTGCAATACCTCACAGAAGCAGCCTGAGGAGGAGAAACATGTTCGGGCTCACAGGGTGAGTGTGAGGGGCTTTGGTCATCGCTGTGGGGAAGCCACAAAGGGGTTCACAGTGTGGGAGCATGTGGCCGAGACTCAGCACATCACGGGGGTCCAGGAACGCTATCCATGCTGGCCCAGCCCGGCCAACCTTCAAAGGCCTACTCCTAAGGGCCCGTTTCATCTAGCTCTTCTAAAGGCTCCAAAGCCTCCCAAAATAGCGCCACCTGCTGGGCAATCAAGCATTCAACCAAGTGGAGCAGATTCCAGCCACCGCTGGCTCCTCACCAACGGTGCTTGCTTAACTTTAGAAGAAAGGAACTGTCTGCCTCCGTCAGGTGTTGCCCAACAGAGCGAGCAGTGGAGCATGGTCCGATGCCGGCTAGCTCGCTGGCCAACCAGCCAGAGTTACAGGAGTCAGGCTGGAGGCCACGTGCGAAGAGGATCTAAGAAGCCACCCACAGAGGCATCATTCTTCGGGCTCAGCCTCCTCCTCAAAAAATAAAATTAAAAAATCCCACTCCATTCTCAGGTCTGGAGTTGCTCAAGCGTCGGGTCACAGATGTCTCCGGCTCTGTAGGTGTGCTTTGGGCTGGGCTGTCTCAGTAGCAGGCAGGCCAAGGGCAGAGACAGGACATTTCAGATGGCTTTCTATGGAAGAAAAAAAGAAAGAAAGAAAGAAAGAAAGAAAGAAAAAAAAGAAAGAAAGAAAGAAAGAAAGAAAGAAAGAAAGAAAGAAAGAAAGAAAGAAAGAAAGAGAGAGAGGGCAGATTCTTTGGAAGAAACTGGAAAGAATTTAAGAAACGAAAACCCAGAGATTAAGCACCTGTTCACTGCTTTCCTCCCATCTTTCGTTTCTGTACGTGGGAGAAGACAGTTTTACATGAGTCGGGTCATCCTAACCATTTTTCAGTTCTCTTTCCTTCCTAGAGCCCTACCTGAAATAATTCCCGGTCATTACTCTGCCCTCACTATTTTGCTTTGCCTCAAGGCCACACGGCACTTTAACGTGTGCACACACCCGGGTTTGTGGAATAACGGCTAGGCGTTTACCACGGAGAGCACTTGAGTCCTCATTACCGAGGGGAGCACGTTTGCCTAGAAACATCGCTGCGTACAGGCAGGTTCCGGAGAGAAAACCATACAAATGAACATGCGATCCAAGCACACTGGTACTTGTCGGACTTTAAGTTTTGGTAAGCTATACTGCACCCCAAAGAATGTGAACTTGGCTCTCTTCCCAAGGCAGTTTAGACTGAAGGCTGCTCAGATCCCCGGGCTAATCTGTGCCCCGAGAAAGGCCAAAGCGGCGCCTGCACCCCAGGCCCTTCCGGGCTGTGTTTACTCAGTTCTGGCTAGCTGAAGCATGTGGTGGTCAGGTGATGTGCGTGGGGTCATGCTGTTAGCGGTGACTCAGCCAAACCCACCCCAGCTCCTGAACCTCACTGGAATCACAAGGCCAAGAGCACTCACTTCCCCGAGGCCTAGTGTTCCCATGTAATTAAAGGCTGATTACATTGAGCGTGCGCAGATGAAGATTTGCGACGCGTGGCTTAACCCCGTGACTTTGCTAACGGCGCTGCTCAGTGCTCTGCCTTCTTTATTCCCTGCTGGAGCCAATCAGCGAGTGACCTGTGCTCAGACGAGCGCTGTGTGCTCCGACAGCGCCCTGAGAGGCAGGTTTGCAGAGAAACTGGCGCGCCTGCGTCCAGGTGTCCACCTGAAACTCAGAGACGAGACTCCCAAGTGGAGCCGTGCAAGATCTCCAGCGCGTGTGAATCAGGGCCGCCCTTCCACACAAGCCAAGCCGGGAAAGGCCCAGGACACCTGGCCAGCGTGGGCAGGGCCAGCTAATGAAGACTGCCCGCTCCTTCAGGGCTCTGCTTCCCCGGCTTCCTAGCCCTGGGATGCTCCCCGTGTCCGTCCTTCAAGGACAGTGTGCTTCCATCGTGGTTCCGACGTGAGCTGCCCTCACAGGCACGCGTGTTCGAACCTTGTCCCCAGCTGGTGGCACTACTTGGGAAGCTTGTGGGCACTTTGGGAAAGGAAGTCTCACTGGAGGAAGGCGTCCACAGGTTGGAGCCTTTGAAAGGTCTAGTCTGCGGTGCCGCCTTCGCCATCGCTGGCCCACTGTGATGAGAGAAGCCTCATGCTCCGTGGTTGGGCTCCTCCCTGCCTTGTCCACAGTGAGGTCTGAGACCTGCTGAAGCCACAAGCCGGACTCTCTTCCTGCGCTGAAGTACTTCCTAAGGTTTCTGTGGTCAGCGAGGCCCCTGAGGTTCCTCCTCCCTGTTCAGTCTCGGCTTCCTGACCCACCCAGGTATGAGCACATGATGTAGCCTCTGCTGACACAGCCCCTCGTTCCTCCCATTGCTGTGGTCCCACCGCAAACCATAAGTCCAAGTCCCTCCCTCCTTCAGCTGCTCCTTGTTGGGTGTTTCGTCACAGAGATGAGAAAAGTAACACGAAAAGCCTTTTTCTGATACATAGCCAGCCATGGACGGTGGGAGTTTGAGCCAGTGTCCCCTTAAGGTGCAAGATGACCTCACCAACGTAAGAGAGACTAGAAGAGCCCCCATGAGGCCTCTTGCAGAGAGGAGACTCCTGACTCCCTAGGAGGCGTGTCTCTGTCAGGCATTCACAGACGAGCTTTAACCACACAGGCTAGGACTCAGGCTCAGGCACCAGATTTTAATATCACGTGAACACATACAAGCTGCTGAAACTCTGGGTTGTGGGGCCAGGAATTCTGCTTAGCACCATTTCAAGAGAAAAGCCCTGGCTTTACCTGAAGGATGCCAGAGGAATTTGACTGTGGGGTGGCATTGGGACAGCAAGGAAGTTGGCGTGAGGGTCTGGGTGGGTGGCGGACGGCATGGCACTCAGCTTCGGTAAGGACCTTGGCAGTTTTGCTGGACTCAGAGGAAAGCAAAGGTGGCAGCCATCTGGAGCGCAGTGGCCTTGAGAGCAGTGAACATACTGCTGGCCATGTAACTCACGATGGCTCCTGTCCTCAAGGACAAGACAAGTGTGTGCTGAGTAAAAGACATTGGGCGGGAAAACGGGGGTAGCAGGACTCGTGAGTTCCCTTGGGAGAACTTTGGGACCAACTATACACTCTCGGGTTGGGAGGATTTACAAGCAGCTGGAGGGAGAACGTGAATTCACCC
The DNA here is from genome assembly GCF_030254825.1 of Meriones unguiculatus. NCBI lineage: Eukaryota > Metazoa > Chordata > Mammalia > Rodentia > Muridae > Meriones > Meriones unguiculatus. The sequence goes on along the minus strand of NC_083353.1, from coordinate 131,328,714 downwards.
CTCAAGCCATCCTTGCTTTCCAGGGCGTGCCCTCCTTAGTTGAGGCATCACTCACCCCTCCAGCCATCCTTGCTTTCCAGGGCGAGCCCTCCTTAGTTGAGGCATGTGATCCTTGACCACGCTGTTGGCGAGGACATTATGCTCATGCTCACTCTTATGTTGTCTTCGTGCAGTGTGGACACCAGGACGATGCTGGCCCTGGTAGAACGGGTTGCACTTCTTTTTTTTTTTTTTTTTTTTTTTTTTGGTGGAGACGTTGAGAAGGGTAGTCAATTTTCAGTTCTTAAAGTTTTCAGTTTTAAGAATCCATCTGCTGAGCTAGAGAGACGTCTCAGAAGTCAGTACAAACTACTCGTACAGGTCCGTGCACCCATGTCAGGAGGCTCACAAATGCCTGAAACTCTAGCTGCAGAGGACCTCGTGCCCTCTCCTGGCCCCTGAGAGCAACGTACGCATTCACAAAATAATTTTTTTTAATCTTAAAAATGTAGATTTATTTCTATTACATGTATGAGTGATTTACATGCATTTATGTATTCCTACCACGTCATTGGTGCCCAAGACAGTCAGAAGAGGGCATCAGAGTCCCTGGAACTGCAGTTATGATGGTTGTGAGCCACCATGTGGGTGCTAGGACTTGAACCCAGGTCAACTCGGTCGTATTTTTTTTCTGTCTTCTATTCTCTGTGCTGTTTCAATGTTTGCAGTTTCTTACCATCTCCTAACTCTGGACCTCACTGCTTCCCCTCTCCCCCATTCTCTGAGGTGTAGCAATAGGTAATTTAATGTCAGGAATCTGCCAACTGCTCTCAAAGCTGCTGTACAGTTTGGACCTTCAACTGAAAGAGGGCCAGTTGCTCTGCAATCTCAACAAAAGCAGGGATTTCTAGTTCTTTCACTTGTTGCCTTTCTAATGTGTAGGAGACATTGCTGTGGTTTTATCTTCCATTTTTCCCTTGAATAATGAGTTGAACATCTTAGTGGCCATTCACAGCTCTTCTTGTGTGGACAGCTGTGTATATTTTGCTTTTATTTGTGGCTTTTGACTCGTTGCTAAGCTTTGACTTTTTTTCTTTATACTCTGGATATAAAATCTTTTTCAGATATGCTGATACATTGTGGTTTTAGTTTTTTCCCAGAGTGTCATTTGCCTTTGGTTTTTGTCTTTGAAGAGGAAATGCTTTTAATTTTATACAATTTAATTTATACATTTTCTTTTGCAGTTAAAAATTAGTATTTGTGGACAAGATGGGTCACACGAGTACCTGTTGTCAAGACTAAGTAGCTTTGGGTTTACAGTTGGTCACTTAAGGAACAGTAAAGAAGAGGGAACAAGGACAACTACGAGTCCAGTCCCATCACACAGCAACTGGGTTGTTTGCCTTGTTTTGTCTGTTTAAGATAGGATCTATATAACCCAGGCTAGTCTAGAACTCACCATGGTATAGCCTGGGATGGCTTAAACTCATAGCCATCCTCCTGCCATAGACTTCCAAGTGTATGTTTCCTGGGAGTATAGGCATATGCTATCATACCCAGCTAAAATAGCTCTGGATGCAGTGAAGTGTTAAAATACTTGGTAACCATACCCCTGAGCAGAAGATGATGGGATCCAACTCACACACTGGATGTGTTTTTTTCTGCACAGTCTAGAGGGAGACATTCTGGAAGTCTCTGCTAACATTTTTCTCCCGCCTGCTGACTCCTTGACAGAACGAAGCCGGGCTCTCAGTCTTCTCTAGGATGCTGCTCCCGCATGGCTGGACTGTATGTCAACTAGGTTTCGAAAGACTAAATAATTTTTCTGACATTACTTGGAAGTATACTTGAGTCTCACTTTTGGAAAACACGCAAAAGATTAGTCTTCTAATCTTTTTTGTTGAAAAAATAAAAAGCATAGAGTTAAGATGGCCTTGCAAATGCACAGATGGATTGAGGATAGGTATTGGAAGGGAAGTCATAGGATCCACTGTCACTGACAGCCTCCCCTTAGTGCTGACTACCTGGGCTTAAACGGGTTTTCTTTGACTTTCATCAAATTAATTCCCTTTCTAAGGTTAGGGAGGGGTTGTTTGTTTCCCTTATCAAACCCAGATGGTAACCTTTCTGGTTATGGTAATCACTAAATGACACAACATGGTGAAAACATTTGATGTAGAGCCTTGCATCATCTACCCAGCGTTAGCGATCACCAGGTGGGTCAGGAGTCCTGCCCTGGATCCCCAAGGCTTCTATTTACTCTTTATTTTAATTTTTGGCAAGGTAGCTGTTTAAACCAGAGTACTGCAATGAGTAGACCGCAGGCTGCTGGCACTTATTTCAAAGGCATTTTTTTTCAGTCTTTCTTGTTCTTTAGCAAGGATGGCAATAGGAATGTGACAGAAAGAGTCATTTTTAGGAAGGGAAGGTTATACCAAAGAAGGAAGGCACTAGCAAAGGCAGATGACATTTTCCAAAGTGTTCTGTAGTTTCTGGTGGTGCTTCCCTTCTTGAGTAGTTTTCCCACTGGGGAGCCAGGATGGGTTGTGTGGGCTGCATGACCTGGGGTGAATGTGAGCCCGAGAGGTGCTGATGAGTGGGAAGATTGGTGCTTGCCACAAAGCTGATGCCTTCTACTTTTGGCTCGTGTCTAAAATCATTTATTGTTTCAACAGAGATTTCAAGTCACAACAGGACCCTGGCATTCTGCTGAACACTGTAGATAATTCTCTCATCAGTGAGAGAGTCCTGGAGATATAAGACAAGGACTAGGGGCCAAAGCAATTGGTACAGATGCCGAGGGTTTCAGCAGTCCATAGGTGAAGATGAGTAGCCGATAGGTCAGCTTACACCTGTAACCCCAGCACTTGGGAGGTTGCCACAGGGTGACTTTGAGTTGCAGGCCAGGCTCGGCTACATAGCCAGTTCCAGAACAGCCTGGGGTAGAGGGAGAGTCACTAAGGAATGTTAACTGGGTGTGATGTCTCATATCTGTAATCCCAGCACAGGGAAGTGGAGGCAGGAGGATCAGAAGTTCCAGTTTGGGGAGAGACTGCTAACTTAAGACCTTGTATTACAAAGAGATAATAGCTAGACAGACAGACATAGGAAGGCAGCTAGTAAGCCTGTGAATACAGCAGGGGAGCTGGTGCTGGAGTTGTCACAGAGTGAGACATATCAGTTTCCGTGAGTCCCCAGAGCCCCATTCAGCAGCTGGACAGCGTGAAAAGAAAAGCTGAAAACCTGACAGATGAAGAGGATGCCAGGTTTGGGGGTCTTTAGGTCTCAGTCTAGCACCGCCCAAGGCTGTTACCGTGGAGACAAAAGGGCCTCATTGCACGGAGGAGTCACGGTTTCCAATAGAAAACAGTGAATGTCAAAAGGTGTAGGGACACCGAGTCCTACACCCGACTCTGCTGCGCCAGCCATCCTGAATGTTCTTATTCGTGAAACTAGTATTGTAATATTTTAACATGTTCTTTCTCACAGCCGTGGCATAAGGGACTAGATGCAGAAGCCAGGAAGTAGGAGGGAAAGTACGGATACATATCACTTAATTTCGGCAATAGTGACTTTGCTGAGCTGAAAATTGCCTGTCATGTCACCCAGATCCTCTTCTCTTAGACAAAGCGGCCCAGCCTGCCTGTCTAAGTTGACTTACCTTAGAAATACGTCTCATCCCTCAAACCCGCTGCTTATGTACAGTCACTTCTAAACACGACGCAAACCTCAAAGCCCACGCGGCACAGTCTCACAGCCTGGACCCCCGCCCCCTGGGCTGCCAAGCAGCACAGAGCACAAGGCTGTCAGCTCTTCACAGATCCATCTGCTGGGTCAACGTGAGGGCTGTGGTGCAGTCATGGTAAAGACCATAACGGCGTGGGAACGTGTCACATTTTGAGTAATTAAGCCCCAAAGAGCACCTGGAGGGCGGGGAGAAGAAAATGGAGAGGAGAGAAGATCCAGTAAGGCGATGGTGGAAAAGACAGCTCTAACACAGGAACAAGGAAGCTCCAAGTTGGCGCATGCGCACTTCTTACAGCAAACCCTCCAGTTTGCTCACGGAAGGCGTCATCTGGCTGCGGAACAGCTCCCTGAAGCCGGTACTGTGGACACCTTGTCCCTTGTTAGTGTCCACATTCTGTGAGTGCCCGAACAAAGGAAGGCAGATAGACAACAGTAGAATGGGTGATGCTGTGGGGATGAGGTTAAGGGCGGCTTCATCTGACGGGTCAGCCTTAAGATCCCAGAGGAGAAGCACATTCACGAGTGAGCCACGTTTGCTTCCCTGTGAGGAACACACAGAAGAAACGGTTCACAGAAGGAAAGATTGTTTTGGGTTCCTGGGTACCTCACGGCTCAGGCCGCCGCAGCAGGAAAGACACACAGACCAGCTCAGCTGACGAGTTAGGGAGATGGGAGCAGAGACAACACACGCCGTGACCTTCTCTCCATTATGTCTCTCCTCCCAAAGCTGCCAGGACATCTGCAAACTGCCTCACACCTGGGGACAGTGTCTGAAGCATGAACTCGTAGGGCGTTTCAGACCTGTGTGTCAGCCCACGAAGCAGCTCTTCACAGAACGCCCACTTCATAACAGGCGCAGGGAAGGGCAGTTAGCAGGTGAGGCGGGCAGCAGGGCACACCAGGTTAAGCAGGGCAGAGCGTAAAGCAGGAATGTGCTTCTCTGGGAACTCACAGTGAAAAGGAAAGTATAGATCTTGTGGAGTCAATAATCCCCAGTAGGCCCTGGAAAGACACTCCTGAAAACTCGCACTGACAGGAGTTTTCCCCCTGTGGGCAGATTTTCCCGGGTAGCATAGGGAGAGAAGGGAAAGGAGAGAGGGAGAGAGGGAGAGAGGGAGAGAGAGAGGGAGGGAGGGAGAGAGAGAGAGAGAGAGAGAGGCAACAGTTAACAGCAAGAAAACTAGATGGACAAACAATAAAGGTATATGATTGCAAATGCACAGACCAAAATATCTGCATCATAGTTGGTCAGGTCCCAGGTGTCCCCAAGCAGAACCGTTTGAGGTGTGCCTGGCCTGAGCAGTTAGCCATCTCTGACGTCACTCAGGTGACCTGGCCCAAGAACCTTTCCTTACTTGCTGCAGAGACTGTGTACAAGCAGGGAGCCCTCCCGCTGTCACAGTCCTCTTTGCAGTCTGGTGCCTTCCCACCCAGCGCATGACTGACCCTCAGCAAGTTGCCATCAGAATGCTGTCGCCTTAAGAGCTGTGATTCCTTCCACGTGCCTCAAAGGCCAGGAGTAGCACAGTCCCAGACTCAGCATCTTCCACCAGCACACCTTGCCATCCCTACTGGTAAATGTTTAACCACAAAGCCAGTGCCTTCTGCTAGGGGCCATCTATCTGTCATGTACTTTTCCAGCTGGCGGTGACATGGCCTTCTACCATTTTCTCCAAACATTCCAAGGTTGGCTCCTCTGGAAGGAGACATGAGGGCAAATTTGGGATGTGGTATATTCATTATGGGGGACCTCTTAAAGGAGGGATGAAGACGGGCAGGACAAAGAAAGCTGACGGGAGCATGGAGCTCAAGAGGTGAGAGTGTTGTCAGTGGCCTTGCAGCTGCCTGAGGCTCAGGACACTAGAAGCACTCCTCGGTCATGGTCATGTGTCAAGATGACCCGCTACAGCCAAGAAAGACCCTGAGGGAGAGAAAGCTGGGGACTGTTAGCCAGTCACACTGGTCACACTGCCATCAAGTCATTTCTTCAAGTGAAACTGGATAGATGCTTGATGACAAAGGATACAAAGATAGATGCACAGATGGATAGATGGATGGATGCATGGTTAGAAAGTAGATAGATGGATCGTTGATAGGTGCATAATAGTAAGACAGATCAATGATACATGCATGAGGGGTAGATAGGGATGATAGATGCAGATAGGTAGATAGGCAGATGATAGATTACAACTAGGTGATTATCAGATAATATATAGATATAGACAGGTTGATAAGTTGATAGAGGATAGCTGGGCAGATAGATGAAAGCTAGTTAAGTAGCTAGATAGATGACATGGTTGATAGCTACATGATAATTAGAGGAGAGATCATAGATAGATGAGCTATAAGTGGTAGATTGATGATAGAGCAGTAGGTGATAGATGATAGATGATAGAGAGATGACATATAGAGATAGATAGATAGATAGATAGATAGATAGATAGATAGATAGATAGATAGATGAATAGATGACACGGTAGTAGATACATGATATGTACAAAACAGGTAAACAGATTACAGCTATATGCATGTAACAGATGGCATGACAAACAAATTACAGATAAATAGTAGATAGATAATGGATAAAAACATGATACATAGATGGATAATAAAGAGATAGGTGGCAGACCCCTAATAGTAGATTATAGATAGATTAGATAGATGATAGAGGTCAAAGTGTATGTAATATGTGCATATATACACACAGAGAAATAAAAAGAAGAAAGAGGGGAAGAGGCCGATTATAGATTAGGCCTAATATTTTGTAGGAATCAAGAAGACAAATTTTCACAGCCCATGTATGGGTGGCATTTTAAAGGGTATGGAGTATTTAGAAATGTCATCCAGGAGAAATGTTGGCAGGCTTGTGACAATCTTTATATCATCCTGCTATTGCAGAACAGGATAAATTTGCAGAAAGCAAATCCCATCAAACTAAGTTTATCCTACCATCAAGGTCAGGTGGAGAGAACACAGCAGGGATAGAGCAGGGCTGACAGGAGAGCAGAGGCAAGGCTGCTGAGCAGTGATGTCACGGCTGACTCAGGACCTCCTGCCGTTCCTGTGAGCAGCTGCAGGGAGGAATGCTGTGCATAGAGATGGTGTAAAGGCAGAAGGAAGATCTGGCAGTTCTTACGAGTGTGTGGAAGTGGCCATAGAACAGGAAGCAGCAAGAGGAAAGGGAAGGGCTTGCTTGGGGAAGTGGCCTATGGAGAGACCCAGAATGGAGCTACAGAGACCGGGAGTTAGCAAGAATAATGACGAAGGCTGGGATAAAAATCTAAGGCAGAACCGTGAAGGTGAGCACTGTCAAAGGTTTGGCTGACACCTGCAGGGATCAGACTTGAGTTCCACAGAGAGCAAGACACCAGAGCCCACGAGGAATTTAGAATCTGATATCCCGGGAGAAGACGAAAACCTCACTGTTCTCAGAGAGGAGCCCTCGCTCACTTTCCCACCTGCAGGGAAACAGGGCTGGGTTTCAGGGACAAGCACTGCTTTAAATCGCTAAGACAAGTTGAGACGTGCCCCGGCGGCCAGCCAGAGCGCATTCTTAAAAACAGACACCAAAGGGCCTCTTCCTCTTTCACTTTCTGCCACGGTGTCTGCTAGGCAAGGGACATGATTCATTAATAAATTTAGCACCAGAAGCCTGACTCACTGAGAGACTTCCAACCACTGTCTCCCCCGTCTCACTATATACTTCAGTGGCTGATACTCCCCAGCTGAGGCCTTCAAGAGGACGCCATACACCTGGGTGACGCTTCTACAGTGTGCACGGAAGTACACCACTAGTATGCTGTGGGTGCTTGCTTTTCAAACGCTAACTTACTCAGGGGTTCCTTAAAGCTCAGGCCTCCCTTCCAGCCCCCAACCTCAGGTAGGGGAAAAGAAGGTTGTAAGGGAAAGGGGATGTGGCCCTCTTTACTTGTCCCTGCTGGTAGGGTTGCGGGATTCCTTTGGGGGCAACCCAATATCTGTCGTCAGGAAATCCAGATGTCCAGGTAACCAGCAAAGCAGCAAATGCATCAAGTGGTCCTCCTCCACCTTCTCCAGGCCGCCACGCCTTCTTCCTCTGGGTTGTCAGATTTATACCCCTCAGAGTCCTCAGCACTCAGCTAATTCCAGCTGGCAAAGACCACGCTCCACACGAGACAATTAACAGGTGCGGACCAACTGACCCCGCACCTTGGGATTACAACAAAAACATGTTTACATATCATTAACCAAACCCTCCACAACAGTATGTGATTCCCGTTTTAGAGATTTTTCAGCTTATCTCAGTGTCACCTTAGGACAAAACTGAACAGGGCGGCGTGGACTGTCCTAATCGCCCAGATCAGCACAATCAAAGCACCGAGGTCAAGGCAGATGGCAGTGTGCTACCTTACCGTGGTCTCGCAGAAACAGGACGCTAACACGAGGATCTGACCGTGTGTTCAACAGTGGGCAATTTCAGTGCAAGAATCATTTCTTGTTCACTATGTATTTGCTCTCCCCGGCACAAAGGTTAATAATAGACATTCAAAACAGAAGTTTGTTGGCAAATGAATGAGTATCTTGCTTGTTTAAGTTTGCTTTGAAACAGGGTCTTACATAGCCCAGGCAGGCTCTGAATAGGCTATGTAGTTGAGGCCAGCCTTGAACTCCTTTTGCCTCTGCCTTGCCAGCACAACTATTACAAGCACGAGCTACTAAGCCCAGGAGTGAATGAATATCTTAAGTAGAGCTTCCTGTGTGCTATCATCGCCTTTCCCAGGAGGAGTAGACTAACATGCTCACAGATCTGAGCAACGAAAACTATTCAGATGTAAGGCTCAAGGACGAAGACATCAGAGGCCAGAATCTCTGTCTTCCTGACCTCAGGCTTCCGACTGGCGTGTGATGTTACTCATGTGTAGTCCTGGGGCTGGGGCAAGCGAGGACCAAGGAGCGTGACAGGACACCAGGTTCCAGCATGACGTGACACTCTGCCTTCCTGGTTTTATCTTTTTATGCCCGATGCAGCTTTGTGGTGCTGGTCAAGGTAAAGACTGCGAGAAGTGGGGGGGGGGGGAGTGCTTGACCTGCAAACATGAGGACCCAGTGCTACCCCACGAACCATGCAGAGCGCGGCGGTGTGCATTTGAAATCCAAGCACTGGGGAGGCAGAGACAGCAGGAGGCCTGGGGTTCACCGGCTAGCCAGCCTCATCTACTGGCAGAGTTCAAAGCCAGTGAGAGACTGTCTCAAAAATCAAGTAATAATCAAACAAACGACGTGGATGGTGTCTGAGGAACACGAGATTGACCTTTGATCTCCATTTGCATGCTCAAACATGTGCACCTACACATATATGCACACGCACATGCTTACACACACACATACACACACAGAGTAAATGAATGTAGCTGGATCTTAGAAACCCCAAATCCAAGCAACCACCAGCTCCTGCTGTAACTGTAAGAAAGTCATATGCCAATTGCAAACTGTAAGCACCGTTTAAGGTCTTCACAACTTATCCAAAAGGAAAAGAAGAAGTGGAGAGGATGAAGAGGCAAGAAACAGCAAGGTAAGATAATAGATGAATTTTAGGGCAGCGTTCAGCTCCCCACTTCTTAATGCTGATCAGACCCTGGCTTCACTACGTTTGCTCCTCCTGAGTGAAACAGAGAACGGTGCCCTCTCACAGGGCAGTGTGGGTCCTGGTTGCTGTGAGGTCATTCCCTTTGCTGCTGTTATGGCTCAGTGATGGGAAATGTGTAGAGTCACTGGCAGGGGTGTGAGTTCCCCTCTGCTGTCAGGTGTAGACAAAGGGAATGTGGCCTTTGGCAATTACCTCAGGACCACGAGAAACCAGACACTGGACAGCAACAGGGAAACATGACTTTCCAAGGACTTTTCAGAGGCCCCAGATCACTACTGGAGCCTGTCCTGACTCAGGACTTCCTGCTACATGAGATAATAAATTTCCTCATTGCATAAGCCAGCTGGGCGGAGGGTTGGTTTCCAGTAGAATCTCAAGGAGACAGACCAACTGCCAAATACGTGGGCAGATAGTAATTACTGTGAGAGTTCAGAATGGGGAGAGTTCACACCAGGCAAGTGGTCAGGAGGGCTCCAGAGACACACGGTGAGAACCCACAGAGAACACAGAAAGCATCCCAGACAAAAGCCAGACATAGCAAGAGCTTGAGAAGGAATAGCAGCGAGAGAACGCCAAGCTGTGGAGAGACCAGAAGACCTGGGGTCACACCAACGCAGATGGGCGGCTCCTGCTTAGGCAGTATCCCCACAGAAGGGTGGGCATCGCTGTTTTCAACCTGGTTTATTGTTTTTAAAACTTCTTTACTTAATGTAATTTACTATTATTATTGTTATGATTATTGTTGTTATTGTTATCATTATGTCATGTGGGTACATATGGCATGGTACACACATGGAGGTCAAAGAGCAATTCTGTGCAGTCAGTTCTATTTTTCCAGCTTGATGTGGGGTCCATGGACCAGGCTCAGGAGACCAGGCTTGTGTGGCCAGTGTTTTACCTGCTGTGTGCTGCCCACACAATAAAGAATTTTAAACAAGAAAATTCTCTTTGTCTGAGCATTAGCACCATATCCACTTACTACAAAAGCAATTCTTCTGCAGGCTGATCTCACCCTCTCTCTCTCTCTCACACACACACACCATACCACACACATACACACAGATAGATAGAGACACAGACAGATACATAGACAGACACAGACATACTCACAGAGATAGACAGCTTCAGACATAAACCTATAGATACACAGAGAGACACAGACATACAAACAGACACAGAAACAAATATGCACACACAGATAGACAAACAGACACAAAGACACAGACACAGAGAGACACACAGATATACACATACTACACACACACAGATATATACACACAGAGGTAGACACACAGACACAGAAACAGACAAACACACAGACAGACACACAGATCCAAACATAGACACAAATTGACACACAGAGACAGACAAATGTAGACACACAGACACACAGAGACATAGATACACACACACACACACACACACACACACACACACACACGGCAGAGGTTTTGAACATTACTGAGTATTTGAAATGAACAGCTCTCAGCTCTGGCCCTTCACCTTGACCTGCCTGCATTCCAGTCTTTCTAGTTTCACACTCAGGACTCTGGTCCTGGCTTCCATCCATCCTGTCTTCTGCAGATTTGCTGTTACCTGGCTTGTCACATGACCTGGGCCTTGCGGCTGTCTGCTGTGAGCTCTGTCTTCCCATTTCTCGGCCAGGGAGCCCACGGCTGTTCAGTTCAGTGCTCTCCTGCCTCTGTCAGGCTCTCAGGGAAAACACAGACACAGACAGCAGTGCTGGGGCCAACATGATTGAGCCATGTGCTTGCCCCAAGGGACTGTGGGCACAGTCAGGAAGACCTGTTAGAACTGAGGCTGCAAACTACCTGATAGAAAAATGAGTCAGTAACTAAGCAACCTGAAATGGTACTCAAATTTCACAAAATTATGGGACCACAGGTCAGAGAACCAAGGAAGTATAACTTCCCTAGCAAAAATTAGAATTCAAGGGGCTATGCTAGGTAGGAATGTGGGAGAAAGTGTCTTCTTACACAGCAGGGGATCTGAGGAAATAATTACTTAGGCAAAAATACCACTGTTTTGTCAATTAAAAATACAGGCCTAAGGAGATAGCTCAGCCAGACACACCCTCTCTCCCCTTAGGTTGCTTCTTGCCCATGATGCGAAAAGGAAATACGTAATAAAAACCATCAGATTAGTGTAAACACCCCAGTTAATAGAAATAGAGTAGAGACACTCATGCAAGTGGGACACGGTGCTTCAGGGCTGGCTTGCGCCCCTGCTGCTGCTGGGAGGGCCCCCGAGGCCATTTTGGATCGCCATTCTGCTTCCCCGTGCCGGCTTCACACCTCGGCTTCCAGGAGCATCTCTGGCTGACTAACTTCTTGTCTTGCTGTCTGCTAGTCCTGTTCTCCAGGCTCCTTCCATTGCAGCCTTGACCTCTGCCTTCTTTTGTGAAGTCCCTTTGTCAACTGTCAGTGTCATTTTATTTTTCAAAACCTCACAAAATCCGCTAATAATGGCTCCAGATCTCATGCACCACAGAAAATGAAGCTCATTTAGGGCACTTAAAGGAATCAAACAATTTTCTCCCTCAATTCCCATCAATTTCACTTCCACAAAGATTTTTCTCCCCAGAGAAAGGAGCCATCCCCTCCACTGGCCCCTGCGCTAACTGATGGATGCTTCTGTCGCTAGAGCAAGGCAAGAATTTGTTGGCTGTTCCACTTTTAGCAAATGGGACTCCCTGCGGGTGCCGCCTGGCCGGAGGGAGGTCTAGCTGGAGATCTAGGTCAGCAAAGAGTTCCTTCTGCTCTTTCTCACATGTGCTTCTTAAAACCTCCCAGTCATGTGCCTGTGGTGGCCATGTGTCCGCACAGATGCAGCTCCTTAGCACGCTGTGTCTTGTACAGGTTTAATACGTACTGAAATCTGCCGCAGCCCAGCCTCCTCCTCCAGATTACCCCTCCCCTTCTCAGTGGAAGTCCCATCCCTGAGTCACCTCTAAGTATCTCAGCCCTCTCTCCTCTCCCTCTTCCCCTCTAACCCATGTGCCAACGGAGGACTGATTCCACCCTCTCTGTGCCTGTAACCTGCTGGGGGACAATCCAGAAGCATGGTGAGTGGTCTCACCTTAAAATGAGGGCTGCGCACCTCAGCAGGGCTTACAGCCTGTCTGCCCCCACCAGCTCGCTGCTCTGGAGGCTGGTTTTGTGCTGCCTGAGTTGACTCTTTCACACTTGAGAATTTCCATCCTGCTGGGATTGGTGCCTGGGTCCTAACACCCCAGCCGGCTGTCACCCCCATGTCGGTTACAGAGGCGCCTTCCTCCATCCCCGCTCATTTCTCTCGCGACAGAATGCTTTTCTCTGGCTTTACTCCTCTTGGCTGGAACCTATTCCTTGGGAACTGAGCCTTCCAGCCTCCTAGAGCCCAGAGCTGTGGGACAGGAAGCACAGCTTTCCCAAGTGAGTCATGGGAAGCCATAGTCACCAGGGTCACTGGTATTCCTACCCCTTGCTTCCCAGACTCATTGATTCTGCCTGTCAGGGGCACAGCTCAGTCCCATGTTCACAAATTGGTGGCCGCCATTATCAGTGAGGCTCTAACACCCAAGGTGTCTGCTGTAGGAGTGATCTTACTCTTGACCCCTCCTGAGAGCCTAGGATGGCGTCAGCCCCCGGTCATCCTTGGGAGGACGGAGAGCACAGTCACCCCAATCACTAGCAGCAAGGCTTAAATCTCCCAGAGACCCTAACTGAGAACTCTGTGCTCTGTATCCTACAGGACAGCATCCTGTCCGTGCTGCAGGACATCCTGAAGAGGGTGCTTTCCCTTAAAGCGCCGTTTTGTCACTAGGCTCATGCTTGCTGGCACACATCCTGACACCCTGGTCCTGTGCCCACTGCCGCATCTCCTGCAGGGTTGAGCAGCGCTTCCCTAACTCACGTACTTTAGGATTACCTGAAACAGTATGTTTTGGGTCTGCCTCAACTTTCATTCAGTAATTCTTGGGTAGAACCGAAGAATTGCACTTGTTAGTTCTCTAGTGAGGTCCAGTTGAGGTTCTTGGCCCCAGGCATTATTTCACAAGATCCTAAAGCCCATGGATGAGGTCAAACACACCATGAATCTTTGTGCAGTGGTGCAGGTCAAGGCCCTGCAGGGAGGAAAGACACACCTTCAGCCAAAAAGCATGGTAGCATCCATTCTGGGTGGAAGGGGTCCAGGGTCAGAGCTTTCTATTGCACAGCTAGCTGGCCACATGAGTGGGGGCTTGGCGTTGGTGTCTGTTGATGGTAGACTGGACACTTAGCCTTCAGGAGATACAAATCCCACTGGGCGAGTGGCAGCCCACGCCGGCGAGGCCGTGAATAGTCTCGCTCACCCTGCACAAACGCTTACATGTTACACAGAAACGTTTACTGTACCAGCATCAGTGTAGCTAACGGTGCTGAGGCCGCCTAAGGCATTCTGGGTACTTCTTGTCGCTGCTCTCTGGTAGGTAAGAGCATGGATGTGGGCAATTTTACACCTTGTGCTCAATTCTGTGAAGTCCTGCGTTTCTTAGCCAGAAGTCCACCCTTTGAGGGTTTCTCCTTCCAGGCCCGTGACCAGAGCCTGACCATCCACTGCCGCCCTCAAGCCCATCTGCTCTCACTGCACAGCACTTCCTCTCTGCCACCCCCCCCCAAGCTCTGCCTGTCGGAAGGACTTTAACGCCTAATGTCTGGGTGTGTGTGTTTGGGGTATTGTTTGTGTGTGTGAATGTAGGAATGCACATACGTGTGTGTGGAGGTGGAGGACAAGCCCGCTGCCGTGGGCACCGGGTGAGCAGGCTCTGAGCTTCTGCAAGGCTGCTGTTTCTACCTTCCGTCTCACCAGGGCTCTGTACGGTGAGTTACAGGGCAGCAATCCACTCAGCTCACAGCAGAGACGGAGCCAGCTCCACCCTGAATGCAACACAGCGCGTTTCTCGGTCCCTGTCACTGGATCATAAGGGATTCCTGAGCAGCCCTGGGCACAGACAGCCCCTTGCACCTCTGGGCGTGCTATCATCTTAGGAGTTCCACTTCTGCCTCACGGTGGCATGTGGCTCAGTCAATAAGAGTGTGTGTGATGTCAGGTCACTCTGCCAGGACCCAGATCTTAAGGAACAGTTGGCCTCTCAACTCATTTTCTGTTTCTCCCCCTGTCAAGTAGGAGTCAGTGGGACCGCTTTTTATCAAGCAGTGTCATGTGACTGTTCTTGTCTCAGCTGCCTAGTGACATACCTGCTGATCAGAGCCGTCTCTGATACCACAGGGTCTTCCTGTCCTGCAAGGGAAGCCTGGTCTGGGCCTGGCCCTTAGCCCTTCCTTGCTCTGGGCCCATCTCACAGCTACAGGACCGTAAGAGCCACTAAAGTGGGTGCTAAGTCAGCTCTTTGGGGTGATTAGACAGCCCCGCTGCTCCATTTGTTGACTGCTGGTCTGCAGTGGCCGCTGCCTTCCTCCGGGAAGCCTGTCTGGTTTGTTGGTCTTTGCTCTTGTTGACCGTTTGATGAGGTGGATGGGCTATGTGGGGACAGCTGGCCCTGCGCTCTTCAGATTGTTATGGACAGCGGAATAGCCACTTCCCCCGTGGTGTGCGCTGTCTTTCCTTTCTGAGCTACTTCCCACTTCACAGGCCGGCATACCAGTGTGCAAGCTCTGGGCACCAGGAAATGTCTTCTGAAAGAAACAGATGGGTGGCAGCTAAGGCGTATGAATAGATTGAGGAAGTGTGTCCCACAATTGTCTGCTTCTCTTCCTGAGCACATTTGTCACCCAGGGCTGTGACCACAGTCATCTGAGGACCCACTAGTGCTCCCGCTTTATTGTCCCACTTGCCCAATCCACCTGATACACAGCATAACGCCCTTCCCAAACAATCCAAATGCAAGCCGCTCCTCTGTTGAAAACGCTCGTGTTGGCCCTTTTGTTTGTTGTTTGTTTGGTCAACTTGACACAAACCTAGACTATGTGGGAAGTGGGACACTTAACTGAGGAAGTGCCTCCATAGGACCGGCCTGTAGGTAAGGCTGTGAGTTTTGACTTGGTTTCTGATTGATGTGGATGAGGAAAAGCTTAGCTCACTTCGGACAGGGCCACCCTCAGAGGTGGTCCTGGGTGACACACAAAAGCAGGCTGAGCAAGACTTAGGAGCAAGCCAGTAAGCCGCACTCCTCCGTGGCCTCTGCATCAGCGCCTACCTCCAGGTTCTGTCCCAACTTCCCTCAGTGAGGGCTGTGACCTGAAACGAATCCTTTCCTCCCCAACCTGCTTTTGGTCACAGTGTAATCAGCGATCGAATCCTAAGACACCTGTCATAATTTCTTGTGCTACTTAGGGATTCAAATTCTCTACCTTCACTCTCTGGTGTCTCTGGCCAGTGTGAGCATGAAAGTAGCAGCTCATAGCTCAAGAACTAGGAAGTATAGAGTGGGGCTGAAGGTGGTTCTGGGCTACGCCCATCAGGTCCCAACTCCTAAAGGTTAACAGCTTTTGGAAGCAGAACCACCAAATGGATACGGAGGTCTTGAGCTTACGGGCCCAGAGCACCGGCTTTGTACGGCAGATCCTAACAGCTTTTCCCATTCACTCTTTTCTTTCCGGCTTTCTACTTGCCACATCCTTTGGTAACTGTTTGCTCAGTTGAAAGTATAGTCTCCCATGTTTCACACACGTGAAGTTGGGACCACGTGTGGCCACGAAGCTAATATTTCAGCACATAGGCCAATGGCCCTCCCCCAACCAAAAGTCCAGTTTATCAACACTACCTGGGCAGGCAGTGGACTCAGAGCTCTTTCTCTTTTATCTCAGATCCAGACTTTTGGTTGGTAGGATCAAGTGATAGAACCAGACCTGAGCTTTATTGAGTCCCACCCATGTCTTTAATCCAGCTTTTCCTTTTAAAATTTCAAATGTTATATTCTCTAAAGACACCTTCTCTCTAAGTGTCTCTATTTGTGTTTTTAGGCCCAAATTCTGCCCTTTCTATTTTCTGTTTGAAACAACCAGATTTCCCAAGGTTGGGTTTGGGCATTAAGGATCTCTTTATAACCAGGCAAATAGGCCAATAATTTTTTTTTATTACCATATACATCAGAGATCTTTCCATCAGTTATAGAGGAATGTTTGTGCCTCAAATTACAGTTCCTCAAAATACAGATGGCATCCCAGCCCCTCAAGTCAGAGCCACATATGACAGATGAACCCGGCCTCTGAGATCATCTAAAACTTCCTGTGGCTGGGAGCGGTCATGACCTATGTCCCAGAACTCGGGAAGCAGAACCAGAAGGATCACAGCACTGGAGAAGAGCTTGGGTTCTGATGCAAGTTCAAGGCCACCCTGAGCTACTGGCTGAAACCGTGTCTCAAAAGTATGAAAGTGTATAAAAAGCTACAGTGGGTAGCAAAAACATACAAGCAAACAAAAAGCTGAGGGCCTTCAAGGAACAGAGTTGAGAAACAAGGCTCCTCTCTCATCCTGCACAAAACTCCTCTCACTGGAAAACCCTAAACTCTGAAACCACAAGAGAAGCACACAGGGAAACTCCAGTTTTCTGAAAATGACTCAGATCACACAAAAATGACTCAGGTCACACACTCAGGGTTGCATGACATTCAAAACCTTCTGCACAGAAAAGAAAATAATCAGGAGTGACAAGACAGCCTAAAGAATAAGAGAAAATTCTCTGTTAACTAACTCTGACAGGAGGTTAATTCCTAGGTATTAAAGACCCCAAAACTCCAAATATCCCTACCAGTAAACAGACAAGTAAATAAACAGCTCTCAGGAGGAGCTGTTTTTAATGTCTCAGACAAGAGACATTTAAAAAAAAATCTAATCTTTAGCCACCAGGGAAATAAAATAACAATGATTAAATGAAAGGGTGCTGGTCACATTATCATTCTTTGCTTTTTCCATGGCGACTAGGAAGGAATACCTCCTTATTTGCCAGCAGAAGGGTGTCCACACCTTGGTACCTGTGCATCCACAGACTGTTTTTCATCCTGAGGGTAATTTCCAGCTTTACGCCAGAAAACTCTTAAGCCTATTAAGGAGATGTTCGAAAGGAAGGAAAGCAGAAAGGAAGGGAAGACAGCGTTTTTGTGAAGCCAGTGAAATGTTCAGGCCAGGTAACACCTAATAATAGCGCTCTAATGACCAAAGGCAGAGTAGAGGCCCGAGAACCTTCCTGTTCCCACAGCGCATGACCCTCCATGGCCTCATCCGCGGCCTTGGAAGTGGTCTTAGAATTGTAGTCAAGAGGGCAGGGCCCAGAAAGAGGAAACTCAGCAGTTTCCTACCTGTCCAGTGTGCTGCCTGCCATAGTGGCTGTGGGTGGGGCTCTTTTCACAGCTTGAGAAGACTCCAGCTCTGTCAGATAGTGCTGCCGGGATTGGTCTCCAAAGAACTTGCTCATCTCAGGCTGTGGAGATGGTGGCTCAATGGGTAACAGCACTTGCTTTTCAAGCATAATGGCATGAGTTCAAATCCCCAGCACTCATGAATATCTGGATGTGGCCACAGTGTTCGTTACACTGGTATCCGGGTGGAGATAGCTCAGCTCTGAGGGCTTGCTGGCCAGTGGCCAGTCAGCCAAGCCAAACATACGATCTTCTGGTTCAGTGAGAGACACTATCTAAAGGTGATGAGATAAAGAGTATAAAATGAACATTTTTCACCTCCTTACTGCTAACCTAGGCCTGGTCTTAGAAGCTTCTAGCCTCTGTACAATCTAACGTAGGCCTAGAATGTTTTCAGCCTCTGAGACTCACTGCTGAATAAGCTCACCCTTTCTTGTTCTTTTTGAGCTCTGGCTGGCTGGTTCAGCTCGGGCTGTTCTGGCTCAAACACTTCTCCCAGCTGACTGATTCAATCTGGCTTCTCTCCTGGCCCCTTAATTGCTCTGTTTGGCCTCAAACTAACTCAGCAATCTGTTCTACCCTCCTGGCTCCTTCTCATTCTTTGGCTCATTCCGTCTTTACCTGAATTCTTTCTCTCCAACCTGTCTCTCTATTACTTCTCTGGTAAAACTGCCTCTTTTCCTGTCTGAATTTCCCCTTAAGTAGCTTCCCTTCCCTCTCCTAGTGAGAGTTGGCTGTATCCTATTCTGTGAAGTTTTTCCCTGAATTGTCACTGTTTCTGTCACTCAATTAGATGTCACTTTCAAAAGTGGGTGCTTCCTTTTACAGACTAACTTTACCTTCCCTATTTGGGGTTAAAGGCACACACCACTCCTGGATCTAAGCTGTTTGTTGTTTTGTTTTGTTTACCTGAAACTTGTTCTGTACTAGGCTGGCCTTGAACACAGATCTGCTGGTCTCTGTCTTCTGGATTAAAGGCGTGCCTGTATTCTAGCAGAATCACACAGACCTAGAAGGTCTTTGGGTGTGATGTCTTGCCAGACAGCCATGTTCTGAATTAAAATTCCTCTACATAAGAGAGACAGATGAAGACATGTGGCCGACCCTGGCCTCCTCGAGGGTAGACAGGTGCACACTCACGTGTGCACACCACACACACCACACACACACACACACCACACACACCACACACACCACACACACACCACACACACCACACACACCACACACACACACCACACACACCACACACACCACACACACACACCACACACACCACACACACCACACACACCACACACACCACACACACCACACACACACACCACACACACCACACACACACCACACACCACACACACCACACACACCACACACACACCACACACACACACCACACACACCACACACACACACCACACACACCACACACACCACACACACCACACACACACACCACACACACACACCACACACACACCACACACACACACACACACCACACACACACACACCACACACACCACACACACCACACACACCACACACACCACACACACCACACACACACACACACACCACGCACACCACACACACCACGCACACCACACATACCACGCACACCACACACACACACACCACACACACACACCACACACACACCACACACACACCACACACACCACACACACCACACACACCACACACACACCACACACCACACACACCACACACCACACACACCACACACACCACACACACCACACACACCACACACACACACCACACACACCACACACACACCACACACACCACACACACACACACCACACACACACCACACACACCACACACACCACACACACCACACACACCACACACACACACCACACACACCACACACACCACACACACACACACACACCACACACACACACCACACACACACACCACACACACACACACACACCACACACACCACACACACCACACACACACACCACACACACACCACACACACCACACACACCACACACACACACCACACACACACACACACCACACACACACACCACACACACACCACACACACACCACACACACACACACACCACACACATCACACACACCACACAGAAGAACAAATACTTGCTTTTATAAGCCCAACCATTTGGGTGGGAGAGAAACAGAATGGGAGTGGGGGGCTGGAGGGAGCGGTTCATTGTGTAGGGGTGAGCATGCATATGCTTACGCCAGCATACAGAATCAGGAGAACCCTTCGGGCATTTCCCAGGGGCTGTCCACCTGGGGGGGGGTTGTTTGTTGTTGCTATTGTTTGAGATAGGGGCTGAACTCAGTTAAGCTGGGCCAGCTGAAGACTGACCCCAGAGACCCACCTCTGTCTGCCTCCCCATCCCTGGGGTTCCCAGTGTGTGGCACCACAGCCAGATCTTTCAGCCTGGGTTCTGGGAGACAGAACTCGGGTCCTCATGCTTGCAGGGCAATTACTTTCCCGCTGAGCCTCAGCGGGGACTTCTGACCTCAGCTCAGGGGTGTCGCCGGCTTTGTTCCTGCTGTCCCGAATTCCAGGGCCGCGTCTGTGCAGAGCACAGCTCTGCTTCCTTCCTGGCATCACAGCGGTCTAGATCTCACTACAGACACTGGCGAACACAGGTGTCTGGGGCTTCCCTGGAAGTCATGTGGCTTTTGCCACTCCTACTGGGCACAGCCTGCTGTGGCCTTCCCAGAAAAGCCTCTCTCCTTTGTCCATACAGGGCCTGATTGGCCCAGCTCTGGGAAGCTGCCCGGTGGGAGCCAGCCTTGCTTGCAGTCCTTGTCTGGTTTTGGCACTGGGGAGTCTTGTCTCAGGGGACAGCCTGTACCTGAGCTGACTCAACCCGAAAGGGTGGCCTGGTCTTCCTTTTCCAGATCTGTGGTTTGATAGTATTCCCGACCCTACCACAGTTGCCTTGGCAGCAGCAGTCCCTGAGGCCTGCCGGGAAAATTCCACACTCCAATTTGGCACCTGTTCCTGGTAGCAGACAGGCCTGGACTGCTGAGGAAGAATGTGGGCATGATAAGTTAGACACTGAACTGGTTGGGGCAATAGCAGTCCCTGTGGACAAAAGGAGCCTACAAACTGAGGGAAGGAAACAGCTTCTTTTTGCTCCTGTGTGAGCAGCGAATCCCTGCCCCCCAGGATGGTGCGCAGATGATTTCTGATGGCCTACGTGCCAACCACAAGGCAAGTGTGAGCAGTGCCAGCTCAGCCTCCACAGAGACGCCCTTCTCTGGGGATGAGAGCTGCCGTTCCAAACCCCAGGGAGCTGGAATGCATCCACTGCTACCCTTCAAGTAGCTGCAGTGCTCTGTGGCCAGCTGAATCAGGAGAGAGGAGGCTTGGCCTGTCTGTACGGGAAACGCTGGTCCTGCCTCTGAAATCTGAGGTATAAAGAGCCACGTGAATGTGTAGGAACTATAGTCCCATAAATCTTCATGGCCATATGCGTGGTCCCTGCAGCTCCTTGGGAGGGAAATGGGTGTCTATCTCAATGATATCTAGCAGAAAATAGACAGACAGATCTTTGGTTTCTGTTTTATCCTGCTCATTCCAAGTGGCTGGTTCTAAACAGGCTAAAAGAAGGCGAGATGCAATGGAAATAGCACTCCAGGACTGTCTCGTTTGCTCTGGAGAAATCTCCTAAGGGGTTACTACCTCTCCTCATGCTTCGAAGCGTGTGTGTGTGTGTGTGTGTGTGTGTGTCCCGTGCTGGGAGCTGGGAAGCCTCCGCAGACTCCTGCTGCTGCAGGGCCCAGCCAGGCGGAGAGGGAGTGACGGCAGGAGGTACAGAAATTAAGCTTTGGTCAACTATTGCCGACAGAACAGTTTTATCCATAGCTAGAAAACACACGAGAAGCAAGAAAATAGAATAAAACAAAGAGCAAGGGTACAGAGAGAAATCTGTTTCTTCACTGGGAGGAGGATGGAGAGAAACTGGAAAAGGGGCGGGAGCCACGGTGCCCGCAGGCTTCCCACGTGACACTGCAGCCCCACCTTCCTCCAGGCACGCTGAAGCATCGGGGTCCCAGAACAGGACGGAGGGTTCCTGGCTGCTACCTGAAAGGTTTCCAGGGCAGGCATCCTGGCCTTCTGCAGTGAGGGGCAGGGACAGGCAAGAGCATAACCCACAACCTTACAGACAGTCAGAGCAGCTGGGCTTGTGTGAGCTACAAGGCAGGTGTCTCAAGCCTCACTGGACTGCGTAGGCAAGAAGGCCCCGATATTAGGAGAAAGCTTCCGAAGACCTTGCAAACGTGAGAATCCTTTCAATGAGAGCGTCCATAGAAGGGGTCTGGCGTCACTATCACCCCAAAGAGGCAGAGGTGTTTGACTAGCTGGAGCTTTGTGGCCAGCACGCTTTGATGGCCAGTATGGCTATAGAAACTTCCCCAGCCACCTGACAGAGACAGAGCAAAGGCCTCAGAGGGCAGAGACGGCAGAGAGGCTGAGTCCGGCAGGCCTCCCCAGCCTCACAGGGTTCTCATGTGACGCAGAGGCAGCGAGGTGTGCGGAGAGCGGGCTGTGCGCCCGGCTGCCCTGTGACATGCCTGCAGAAGGACTCAGCACACTCCCATCTGCCACCCCTGCCCTCCGCCTCCAAAGACAGCTGGCAGCTGGAGGTGGCCCAGGGACCTTCGCTTTTGCTCCTCTCACACCGCACCTATCAGAAGTGGCGCA
The DNA here is from genome assembly GCF_030254825.1 of Meriones unguiculatus. NCBI lineage: Eukaryota > Metazoa > Chordata > Mammalia > Rodentia > Muridae > Meriones > Meriones unguiculatus. The sequence continues at coordinate 131,306,264 of NC_083353.1, read as the reverse complement.
CTCTCAGCGTTAACCCCCGGCTGTTCCACAGGACTGCGACAGGCGTGGCCCTCGGAACAGCCCCATGCTAACCAGCCGGGGCTGGCACCATGAAACATCGCAGCCTGAGGCCTCCAACAGTGAAGCCTATCTTCTCACCACTCTGGAGGCTGGAAGCCCATGGCCGGAGAGTGGGTGACCCTCTTTGAGGCCTCTGAACAGGCTCCTTGCCTGTACCCCCAGATCCACGGCCACACGAGGCTAGAAACCTTTCTGATCTCATTTAGCCTTAGCCCTCTTTTAAGGTCTCCAAACATGGACTGCCATGTGGGAGTCCAGGGCTCTGCATGTGGATCTGGATTCAGGGGGCCACTGCTCTGTCCACGGCACACTTGGTAAATGCATTAGCCCAGGAGAGACACCAGAATGCGTCACACAGAAGGTGAACTAGGGGCTCCGAGACCCCCCCAGCCCAGCTGGCATGGACAGTAGTGGGGACAGAAGCCCACATGCTTTTGTGACCTGGCTGGTCCAGGCACAGCCTTTCTTGTCAGTTTATCTTTGCCCTTGGGGGTGGCCTGGGAGCTCAGGTCGCATTGTTCTGTTCCTCAGTACCACACTTTATTTAGGGGCTCATGTATCCTTGGAGAGGCCAGGGGCTTCTGGGGGACTGCTAGCTTGCTCGCTTGCTTCCAGGGAGCTCTGTGCCATGGAATCATCCAGGACACAGAGAAAATGGTCTTATTGGAGACTCGTCATCCGCTCAGGGCGTCTGCCAGATGCCCTGAACATTTCACAGATGAAACAAGCCTCGCTGCCAGCAATAGCATGTGTTTGAACTTCACAGACCGTGGGGAAGAGGTTGGGAATGACTTCTTCCAAATTGTATTGATTACTGTGTAATAGTCACCAACGAACTAGGCGTAGAGAGATTTATAAATATTCTGAGGTTGACACCCAGGAGGTGGTGTTGGAGCTGGTGCCCTCCCAGCATCCAGTCCAGCACTTTTACCACATTGCCAAAAGGACATGAAGGAAAGAAGACATCTGATTTTAAAGGAATGTTTTTGAAATTTCTTTTTAAGCAATATACTTTAAAGAAAAGATATATCTGACTTGGAAAAAATATCAATCAAATTCTGGAGACTTGGACTCTGTGGAACTAGCTGCTTCCACGGCGTATGTGAAGAGTGTCTTCCACAGGTGGAAGAGCTCGCCCTTGACACCTTGCTTCTCTGGGCTATGCTCAGCAAAGCTTCCTCTCAGCTATCGTAGGGTGCGTGAGGCCAGAAGGAAGACCCCAGAGTTAGAATGCTCTCGGGGATGAGCCTCTCATGAAAGACCCCAGAGTCAGAATGCTCTCGGGGATGAGCCTCTCACGAAAGACCCCAGAGTCAGAATGCTCTCGGGGATGAGCCTCTCCTCCTTCTGCCAGGATGAAGGAGGCGTGCTGTGAGGCACTCCAGGATGGATTTATTCAGGAAACAGAAAGCAGTTATCATTTTCCACGTTGCAAATTCTGTTCAGGAAGATCAAGGATTCCTTCCTGATTGATCTCTCTCAGCACCTACAACTTCAGAGCGGCAGATTTGGGAAGAGTGTGCTGGCCTTCTCCCAGACTCTCCCTCCCCCTCTTCTGGGCCTCTGACTTGATTGAGAAACCTTCCCGGCAGGACAGCTGTCCACAGAGGGCGTTGGCCTGTGCAGGGGCCCCACAGGCAGCTCCAGCCCTCCTCTTCAGTATTCTCTTTATTTTTATCCGGATGAAGTCGTCACACATGCCACTTACCCCGGATATAGTAGGATGAGGAGGAAAGGCAGGGCCCTGGACTCCACACCAGCACATCTCATGTGCTCAGAGTGCATAGGAATCGGCTGTCGATTTTGAAGATACACGTGCGCTGACCGGTTAGGTATGGGATGCATCCTGAGAATCTGCTGATATTTTTGTTTTGTTTTTAGATTTAATATGACTATATTTTTATCAATGCATAACTATAGTTAACATAATTCAAATTAGCCAGAGGGTTTCTTTTTTTAATATTCTCGCCGAAAGGCACTTACTTAGTATAGCTTCTAGACAGTGCAATAAGCTGAGTCCAGAACCACTATTTAAAAGTCTCTTGAGGAGTCTGCCGCAGACTTAAACTATCTGGCCGCTATCAACCGTTTGTGCTTACAATGCCTCCTCCCCCCACAGGCTCCTGTGTGTGCAGCTGTCCTCAGGCGGTGTCACTGTGCTGGGGAGTTGTGGAACCTGAGCTGGCCCTAGGAACTGTGGATCTAGGGGCGAGCCTTGAGGGTTATGGCTTGGCCCTGCTTCCCAACTGGTCTCTGCTACTTGCTCATTGTCATGTGAGACACCGTGGGCGCGAGCTCCTGCCACCAGCACAGAGGGCCCCGAGCCAGCTGTCCATGCCACAGCCCCGTGACACTCAGTAGGGTTGTGCCCCACAGACACTGTGCGCCGCAACCACACTGGGTTCCGTCACGATCCAAGCCTGTACCCAGTCAAAGTCAAAGAGAATGGCCAGAAGCATCAAACATGCCTGGGGATCAGTTAAAATTTAATTACAGAAAAAACTCAAGGAGAGATTACTTTTGCTCTCTCTGATTTAAGCATCCGTGTATTCATAGATCTGGCCAGAAGCATGTGTGAGGCAGTTTAAATATGTAACACACTGAGCAAAACCCTAGAGGCAAGCCAGTCTTTTGAAGTAAATGAACTTACGAAGTTCAAGGCCACAATTTAAAAGCACACACTTCCTGTTGCCTTAATTTGCAAGAGGAATATGGCTTAATCTCTCCCTCACGTAAGGCTTGCTGCAGAGAGGGCTTGACTTGGGTCCCGTTGAAAGCTTCTTTGAGCCACACCAGAAAGAGGCCGGACCGTAGGCTTTTAGAGTTCCACAGAGGCTGCCGAGAGCTCCCATTTAGCTGCAAATCCATGCGCTATCGAAAGCAAAATGAAGAGAAGAGCCAAGGCCTCCTCAACAGAAAGGGGCCATTACTGTACACACGGAACCAAGTTGTTCAAATCTTTCCACTGCGCTGATGAATTCCCCCAGCCCCCTCTCGGTCTGCCTCTGAATTTGGAAGGAAGTGGCAGACAGATTGGGTGACTTGCCCACGGCCACAAAGTATGCCACCAGAGGGTTGGAATGACATGCTGATTCATCCCTGGCCCACAGACCTTCCCCTGACAGGCCTACCTTTCTTTGGCTTAGCTACAGGGATACAAGGGTTGCTATGAAGAAAAAAAAAAAAAGGAGAATGAGGAAGAGGATGGAGAGGCAGAAAGGGACATTCATGTCACAGAGAAACTATAGTGTCTGACGTCTGTCTTACATGTGCTCAGGAGAGGGTGGCAGCTGAGGCTTTAACCACTCAGTCAGCACACACAGCACGGGTCAGTGCTGGAGCCCCTTGGTAGGAGGGCTGCCTGCTGAGTGTCAGAGACAGGCTTTGACCACGGGCCTGCCTGGACTGTAGCCAGTCACGTCCACGGCCTGTGTACAGAGAAAAACTGATTCTTTCAGTCCTGGTTCTGGATGGGTGGGCTTCGGAGAATGGCCAAGGACAACTTCTCAGAGTCCTAGCTCTCCCCCAAATGGTGACCTCATTCACAAAAACGGAGATAAGTTTTCTTTCTCATCCTGTCCTGATTCACCAGCTCAGGAGGCAACCCTGAACCTCGGATCCCTTGACCAGCTCTTGCTAAACCCTTGGGGTCAAAGCAGCAGGACTTGAGTCTTGAATGGACAGACAAACAGAAGCCATGCTGTCCTTCACGTCACTGTTGTGTGGGATTTCCCATGTGAACACAGCTGGAGGAATGACCCACCCACGCACCCGTGCAAACACTTTGAGGTTAGTCGCCCAGGACTGGCCCAGAGCTTCCCATGGTTCAGACCCGACTAACTCGGCAGAGGTTAAACTCTGTCCTGGGTTCTCCCTGTCTCCCACGCCCTGCTACTTACTTCCTCTCCCTCCCATGAGAAGGGGAGTGGCAAATTGAGCAATATTGCTCGCTCCCGTTGTGACAAGGTCAGAGCGGAGCCAGATGCTCACCACAGGCAGGCACTGACAGCGGGATGAGTGACTCAGGGTCCTTCCCTGTGACCTGCGTGTCAGACACTGGAGCCATGGCTTCTGACACCCCAATGCGTGTCACGCCTATCCTTGTGTCTAGCAGCAGAGGCCCTTGTCTGGTGTTTAACACTTTAGGGGCTCCAGCTCTGACGTCACCTGCCCTAACTCCCGGCCGGGCAGTGAAGGGTTCACACCCTTCAGGGACATGTCTGACCGACCAACCAATTATCCCCTGTACCCGGTGTTCCAGAGCCACGTGGCTCTGCGATTCCCGTCTGAACAGCTCAGGGCTGGTTTCCGAGGCCTGGGATGTTGTCCAGACTCATTTACAGATGTTATCTAAGGGGTACACTGCGTGGAGGGGGTGATAGGGGCTGGGTCACTGCACATAGATGAGATAGACCCTCTATGTCTGCTCTGCCCCCGTCTCAGTGCAGGCCAGGCGGAGAGAACCCGCCAATGCTCTTCCCTTCTATTCCCCGACTCGCTCGCTCCAGCAGCGCCCCCTCCTCCTGGGTCCAGAGGTCAGCTTTATGCCAGTCACCCCTTCAACACTTTTTCTGCTGAACTCTAAACTGTGCTTTCTGTTTTCCCTTAGGTATGTCATCTCAGAACTCACATGGTAACAGCTTGCTTGGAAGCCTTTGCCTTAAACTCTTCTGGCCTCTCTGGCCTCTCTTCCGTCCTTCTGGCATCTTCACGGGCCCAGCTCTAAAGCCAGGAACGTGGAGCACCCTTATTCCACAGCCGCCTTTACTCCCCGACATCAAGTCCACGGGCAGCATCTTCCTCCTTTACCTAACACATTTCCCCTCTTGGACGCCCTCTCAGGCCATCACTTCTCTTCTGCCCCCACTGCTGGTCCACGACTACCTTCCCCCTCGTGACTTGTCAGTGGACCATGCCTTTTCCCTGTGTGACAGCGGGGGCAGCTTCTCCCAGCCCGTGGGCATGGTCCCTGCCTCCCTGTCCTACCTCAGCCCACACTGTTCTGGACCTTCTCAGTCGGCTGACACCCCCTTTCCAATTCCAAGGGCACCTGGGTGACTCCGCCCTTTGCAGGGCCAGCACACCTGACCATGAGCTCTCTGATCAGGTACCAGCCCTGGAGTCTCCATGGCAACCTGCCAGGCAAAGGTCCTCATCCCTGCCCTGTGTTCACCGTCCTCCCAGCTCTCTCCTTATCCCTACACAGTAACTCCTGCATTTGAAGTTATTTTAAATGATGCAGCTTGGAAAATGTCTGCCCTTCTGGACATAAACTCTTTGAACACAGTGGCCATATCTGTCTGTCTCCTAGGCCTAGGACAGTGCAATCCACACAGTCTACACAGTAGGCACAGGGAGGAAAATACGTTGTATATGTCATAGGACCCCAGAGGAGGACTGGTGAGCCTGACAGACACTATGGAAGAGTGGCATCACCTGTGTCCCTGGGGGACTCCGCTCACTCATTGTTTTCCCCAAGTCCAAAGAGTGACCTTGGTGTGTACCTGCCTCTCCTTTCCTGACCTTTTGTGTTGGTTTCCAGAGCCTGCTTATGCCCTCAAAGGCCCCCAGTACTGAGGAAAATGGACTCCTGCCTGGGGCGGGTTCCAGTGCTGTCCGCTGGGACAGACTCATCCTCAAAGAGCCCCATGGGTCTATCTGGGCACAGGAACTACAAGAACGTCTCTGTTCCTGGTGGGGTTTTGTCGCTTTGTTTTCTTGTGTGCTCGGTGGCTTGTTCCTAACTCACAGCCAATCACCGCACTGCCAGATGGTGCGAAAGATTTACCGGAATTTCGTTTTCAAATAAACCACAAGTTTGGATGAGCTAATGCTGTTCCACATAAAAAAGCCACAAAATTGGACAAATTAACGTTGTTTCAAGAAGAGAAACTTGTTGAAGCCATCAGCTTTGGCGGTCTCAAATGACTGCCCGAGACCTACCAGGGGCCCCTCCTGCAGGAAGCCAGGACACCAAGAGCCCAGGAAGCCCCTGGCCCTTCGCCAGGCCTCCACAGAGCAACCTGAAGGCGCGTCTGTCAAGTTCACGTCCTCACACTAAGTGCCCACCGATGGCAATGTCCCCTCTGCCCTGTCAGGACCACAGGCTCGCTACAAATGCTGACAGCCTGGGACTGCTCCCTGACACGGGCACTGACCCAGAGGGGCCTCCATGGCAGCTGGGCAGAAGTCCCCAGGGCAGGGAGAGCAGCTGGCCCTCACCCTCAGCAGCAGTGGCAGAGAGCCTCTCTGATAGGCTCTCAAGACCAGAGTCCTAGACGTTGCCGCTTCAAGATCACAAGCAGGTTGAACATGGCTCTCTCAGCCTTAAGATGAAGACAACAGTAAAGCAAGTGCGTCATCATAGGAAGAAGCCTGGACAGATAACTAAAATCCTGTAGCACTGTCCCTCACACACAGTGAGTGTTCCATAAGTGTGAATGCTGTGTGCGGTAATGGCGGTGGTGGTGGCAACGGTAGTGATTGTAATGGTGGTGGTGGTGGTGGTGATGGTGATGGTAGTGGTGGAAGTGGTGATGGTGGTGATAGTGGTGGTGGTGATGGTGGTGGTGGTGGTGGTGGAGGTGGTGGTGGTGGTGATGGTGGTGGTGATGGTGGTGGAGGTGGTGGTGGTGGTGATGGTGGTGGTGATGGTGGTGGTGATGGTGGTGGTGATGGTGGTGGAGGTGGTGGTGGTGGTGATGGTGGTGGTGATGGTGGTGGAGGTGGTGGTGGTGGTGATGGTGGTGGTGGTGGTGATGGTGGTGGTGGTGGTAAGGATGATGGTGGTGGTGATGGTGGTGGTGGTGGTGATGGTGGTGATGGTGGTGATGGTAATAGTGGTGGTGGTGATGGTTGTGGTGATGGTGATAGTAGTGGTGGAAGTGGTGGTGGTGGTGGTGGTGGTGATGGTGATGGTAGTGGTGGTGGTGGTGGTGGTGATGGTGATGGTAGTGGTGGAAGTGGTGGTGGTGGTGGTGGTGATGGTTGTGGTGGTGATGGTTGTGGTGATGGTGATAGTAGTGGTGGAAGTGGTGGTGGTGGTGGTGATGGTGATGGTAGTGGTGGAAGTGGTGGTGGTAAGGATGATGGTGGTGGCGATGGTGGTGGTGGTGGCGATGGTGGTTGTGGTGGTTGTGGTGGTGGTGATGATGGTGGTGGTGGTGGTAAGGATGATGGTGGTGGTGATGGTGGTGGTGGTAAGGATGATGGTGGTGGTAAGGATGATGGTGGTGGCGATGGTGGTGGCGATGGTGGTGGTGATGATGGTGGTGGTGGTGGTGGTAAGGATGATGGTGGTGATGGTGGTGGTGGTGGTAAGGATGATGGTGGTGGTGGTGGCGATGGTGATGGTGGTGGCGATGGTGGTGGTGGTGGCAATGGTGATGGTGGTGGTGGTGGTGGTGGTGGTGGTGGTAAGGATGATGGTGGTGGCGATGGTGGTGGTGGTGGTGGTGGTAAGGATGATGGTGGTGATGGTGGTGGTGGTGGTAAGGATGATGGTGGTGATGGTGGTGGTGGTGGTAAGGATGGTGGTGGTGGTAAGGATGGTGGTGGTGGCGATGGTGGTGATGGTGATGGTGGTGGTTGTGGTGGTGGTGGTGGTGGTGGTGATGGTGATGGTGGTGGTGGTGGTGGTGGTGGTAAGGATGATGGTGGTGGTAAGGATGGTGGTGGTGGCGATGGTGGTGATGGTGATGGTGGTGGTTGTGGTGGTGGTGGCGATGGTGGTGATGGTGATGGTGGTGGTTGTGGTGGTGGTGGCGATGGTGGTGATGGTGATGGTGGTGGTTGTGGTGGTGGTGGCGATGGTGGTGATGGTGATGGTGGTGGTTGTGGTGGTGGTGGTGGTGGTGGTGATGGTGATGGTGGTGGTGGTGGTGGTGGTGGTAAGGATGATGGTGGTGGTAAGGATGGTGGTGGTGGCGATGGTGGTGATGGTGATGGTGGTGGTTGTGGTGGTGGTGGCGATGGTGGTGATGGTGATGGTGGTGGTTGTGGTGGTGGTGGCGATGGTGGTGATGGTGATGGTGGTGGTTGTGGTGGTGGTGGCGATGGTGGTGATGGTGATGGTGGTGGTTGTGGTGGTGGTGGTGGTGGTGGTGATGGTGATGGTGGTGGTGGTGGTGGTGGTGGTAAGGATGATGGTGGTGGCGATGGTGAGGTCAGGCGTGCAGCTTCCCCATTCTTCCTACATCACATCCACCAGGAGCAGCGGTTCCGCACCTTACCCATGCTGTGACCTCTGTTGCAGCCCTCGAGCTGTAGTGACCTCCCATGACAGCATCATGTGTCCGCACTTCATAGCTACAGTTTTGCTACTGTCACGAATCAGAAACATCCTATATGCGGGTTAGCCGACATGCCATCCCGGAAAGGGGTCACGGCCCCCAGGTGAGGACTGCTGATCTAGTGCTAACGGGCCCTCGGGAGGAGTGTGCCCTGCACTTCCGTGTCCTCAGGGAACCAGTCTAGGAACCTCTCAGGCATGCCTGGAGGTTTGTCCCCCGAGAGACTTACAGCTTGTCCATGGATGGTGTTGAGCGTCACGGTGTCATCGGGCGAGCTACCCTGAGCGTGCCACCTGCCCCAGCAGGAAACAGACCTGACCCATGTTGTATGAGGCCCTTCACACCCCTCAGGCCCCTCAGGGCTCCCTGTGGGAGACAGGACAGGTACTGGCTTCACTGGTGTGGGGAGAGCGGCCGCCACAAGCAATGGTTTGCTGGAATAAATTTATACATGTTTAAAATGATGTGTTTATACATGTTTAAAATGATGCGTTTACCTGTGTGTGTTGTAGGGTGTGTGCCTCAGGTGCCCGTGGACGTCAGGAGCGACTTTCGGGACCCACTTCTCTCCTCCTGCCATGACAGCTAGCATTACCGGCGGGACGGGCTGTGGAGCCCTTCAGGAGATGGCCTCTGGGATTGGACAGAGGCCGCAGGGTCCTGGGCAGGAGCCTTCACCTGCAGCCATCCTGCTGGCACAGGAAGTTTATGTTCTTGGACTAGATTTCCCAGAAACAGGAGGCAGTCACTGCTGTTCCTTTTTTGTTTTGTTTCTTTTTACCTCGCAAAATAGACACAAGACACCTCTCCACCCCTTGATAAACCAAGCCTTTGACTTTTTAGCTAATATAATGTTTCCCTTCCCCTGCCCTCAGGCACACTTCACCTTTTGGGGGTTGAATGACGTTTGGCTTTCCCTTCACCCCAACACTCCTGGGCTCCTGCTGGGCCTGGCAAAGCCTGAAGCTGTGAGGACTTAGCAGGTCAGCACAGCTCAAAGCCAACTTGAGTCTCCTCATCAGCAACCCAGCTGGGCTTCCCACCCTAAAGGCGAGGTGCCCCTAAGGGACCTGCTCCTCAGACCCCATGGGGCGGTGCATCTCCTCTCAGGGGGACCCTCCAGGCTCTGACAGGCTTACCATTCTTTACTAGAGGTTTGGAGGAAGCAATACAAGGGAGAAATCCGCTCTGCGGCTCCCTCACTCTGAGCGTGACTCAGTACTTAGCACACACCAAATGCCCCCCCCCCCCCCCCCCCCGCCTCCCAGGCAGGAGTGCAGAGTCGTTACATAAGTGGCCTCCGCAGCTGCTGCTGGTAATTGAAAGTGAAGCTCTCCCACTTGAAGCCTGCTGGGAGTGGTGTGACTCTCTCCTCACCCCGTGATACCATCTTTACGGGAGAGGCCCCAGAGCCAGGGTGTGGGGCGTGAGCTGGGCTGTTCTGTACAGTAGGCCTGACTTCTGGGTAGCTGCTGCTTCTGCCTCGTTAAAACGTGGCCTTTCCACAGCGTCTCTGATCTTAATCTCCCAAATGAGCTGGAGCTGAGCTGCACAGGGCAGGATCTGCCTGGCTTTGCAAAGCCCAGGAGGAAATGCGGCGTGGGGTTTCTATGCCCGAGTCCCACCCAAGAAGGACCACCCAGGAACACGGTCTCTGGGCAAGGACTTGTGAGAGCCGTGCTTACGTAATCATCTCAGAAGGGCCCTGGACATCAGCGCTGACTTGCAAAGGAGACTGTTGATCAGGTTCAGGAGGAAAATGACTAAATGACTCTTGAAAAAACCTAGTGAAGCCTGCCTAGCCCCCACGATCCTGTCTCCCCCACTAGCGTAGCCAGGGAATTGCTTTTCAGGAGTTACAGGAAGCCAAACTCTGACACCCACCGTTTCCAGTATCTATTTAGTGCAAAGACAGCAGGCTGCGAGATGCTTGGAGATGCATGCCCACGGGGGAAGTCTGCCTGCTGGGATCCCCAGACTAAAGGCTTCGCTAAGGACGGTGCCATTTCCGGTTCCCTGGGCAAGACCCCGTTTCCCTGGACCCCAGTGCCTGCTCCAGCTGAACTGAAGAATAGCCAGGGGAGGCAATTTCAGATGAAGTATACTGGACAGTGCTGGGGGCTCCGAGGAGAATGTTCCAGAAAACATCCCAGTCCCCAGGACTGAGGTCCCAGAGATGGCTAGTCTCTGACTCTCGGAAAGCTGGTGAAATGGGTATTTTTGTAAGCAAGGGTGAAAGCACGGCTAGATTGGTCACGTGTTGCCTCTGGCTGCGGTTTACAGGGAGATCCCAGCCTCCCTGAGAGCAGTAGACACATGCTCTGGGCTTAATCAATTCCCTTCTTGATTCGTCTGTTGAAATCTGACTCTACCATGCCACAGGCTCAGGATCTTTAAAGAAACAGCAGAGTTAAAATAAGGTCACAAAGGGGCCCTCATGCAACATGACTGGAGTCCTTACAGGAGACACACAAGGAGGAAGCCAGGAAGAGGTGCAGGGTGCAGCTGCCACCTGCAAGCCGGGCAGAGGGCTTGCCACAGAAGCCAGGGTGCCAGCCTTGGATCTCAGACTTGCAGCCCGCAAAGCTGGGAGGAATGGGGTCTAATTTCTGGCATGAGCCACCGCTGTATGGCTCTTCATCTGGGACAGCCAGAGCAGACAGTGGCACAGGGTGAAGCTGCAGCCACCCTAGGCTGGTGGTGGGAGTGGGGGTGGGGCAGTCACTGTCAGGAAGACTAGGCCTCCCGAGGTTGTTCTCAGGAGACTAGGAGATCTGCAGACAGAGGCTTCTGCCTAGCTCTGGGAAGGAAGGAAGGCAAGAAGGAAGGAAGGAAGGGAGGGAGGGAGGGAGGGAGGGAGGGAGGGAGGGAGGGAGGAAGGAAGGAAGGAAGGAAGGAAGGAAGGAAGGAAGGAAGGACGGATGTCGGTCAAAGGAAGGAAGGACGGATGTCGGTCAAGACTGCGCTCCTCAGCTTGATGGGGAAAAGAGAAGGAAGAGCAGGGGGGAAATGTGGATCTCCCAGCCAGAAACAGTCACGGCACCAGCATTCTTTGGTGCCGGCTGATTTTTAGAGTGATGGCCATAGTCCTGCAGTGGGATGGACGGTCCAAGTTCAAACTGCCTTTCAAATATCCACAGTAAAGTGCCCGGGCCAGCCTCCCCACACACGCCCCACAGTAATCGAACCTCAGCTCTGTCAGATATGGTAGGGACCAAGAGAAGCTTTTAGTGACATCCTCGCAATGGAGACAAAAAAAACGTCAAACAGAAGAACATTAAGAAAACAGAGCCACCACCATCGACTTAGCACATGCACCAGTATCAAGGGAAAGTGTGCTGCGAAGAAACAAGTAGATCCTAACCCTGTAGATCCAGCTAGATCCAGCTGGAACTGCCCAGTGAACTCGGAACTTCTGACACAGCCTCAGAGAACCTGCGTCCTCCCACGCCCACTGGCGGCGTGGCTGGCCTTCTGCCAGCGAGCTCAGTGGCAAGGCTGGAAACTCCCTGACTTAAAACAATGTCTGGGTGTTTCTGCCTCCTACGAGCAGAAACGTTTAATAAATGTTTGCTTCTCCCAGTCTGGGTGACTATTGTGTTTCATCTACCTCTGTCTCCATGTCTTTTGTAAGTGTGTCATAAATAAAAAGCAAGGGTTGTAAACAAACTCAGCCTAACGGAATGGTTGCTCCCGCTTTCTGTCGGCTGTTGGGTAGTATGCTTGCATCCTCGTGTGACAGTCCTGTCCCACATTCTCTCCAGTGCACGTGTGGTCCTGCTTTCTAGGAGTTTACAGCTCAGTTAGCACACTCAGCATCCCTTCGGGGCCGTATTCCTAAGTCTCACTTCCCTCTTGTATTTGCGGCCTTATTCCCTTCTGCCTGTACACTTGCTCCTCTCCCTCCGGTAACACTTCGCTGGAGGAGAGAGAAGAGCAGGTAGCTGTTCTTTCTTGGCCTTTGGGAAGCAAGGGGAGAGGAAAGTGATTCTGCCTTGTCTAGGAGGGCTTCTTCCCTGCCCAGCAGAACTTTGCTTGCTCAGGTTGGCCTGGAGGACGCAACTCTGAGCAAAGGAAACACAGATGCAAGACTACTGAATTCCAAGGGATTTGGAGCCACTGCAGACACCTCTCACTCCCTCAGGAGGAGGCAGCAGAGCAGTGAGGTCAAAGCTAGCCTGAACTAAACAGCAAGACACTGCTGTTTCAAAACACAAGCAAACAGTATATACAAGCAGAGAAGAGAGTAGGTGCATAGGAAAAGTTTAAAGGCTCTGAATTCTAGAACTCAGATAGAGCTGTGGGTGTTTGTAAACGTGTCTCTGTGCCCTCACTTTACAGATAAGTGGCCTCTCAGATGGATTCTGACGTCCACAAGGAGAGGGAAGGCCAGCACACGTCTAGTGCAGCTCTTCCTGTTTCCATGGCACGGCCTCTGATACCGCAAGGAAACCCTACCCCACCTTACCCCGCTCAGTCCAGCTAGTGCGCGCACTGGTTCATGGATCTGAGTGACAAGCATGAGCAAGGCAGGAGGTAGGCGTGAGGAGCCCAGACCCACCCCCAACCATCGGCGACCTTTGAAGAAGGCATTTAGGCCTATCAGAATGTTCCCATAAACTGCCCCACGGAATCACAAGACTGTGGATGTGAGCCGCTTAAAGGTTGACTTGTCTGGGGCTCCTATAGGAAAGCTCTTAAAATGAATCTTAAGAACATTTGGTTTTCCTTTTTAATATTTATTTTATGTGCATGAGGGTTTTGCTTATATGTAATTCCATGTACCTTGTGTATGCCTGGTGCCCACAGAGTTCAGAAGAGGGCAACAGATCCCTTGGAAATAAAGTGGCAGATGCATGTGTGTGCTGGGAATCAAACCCAGGTCCTCTGGAAGAGCAGCCAGTGTTCATTTCTGCTGAGCCATCTCTCCAGCCCGTACATTCCTATTAAACCTAGGCTAGGCCAGTGAGACGGCCTAGTGAGTAGAGGTGCCTGCTGCCACTTGAAGAGCCGAGTTCCGTCCCTAGAACTCACATGGCGGAAGAGAAAAACCAACTTGCACAACTTGTCCTCTGACCTCCACCCCACATTCGTGCTGTGACACAATGCACCCACATATGTGCACAAACACATAAATAAACAGAATCAACAACATGCCTTCAGTTTAGGCAACGTAGCAACGACAGTTTACATTCTTGTTTATTTTGTAACTCAGCTTTAAAATTCTTCATACCTTTCACACCTGGAGCATGTCCCTGCTCAGGATAGCCACCTCAGACATTCAGAGCCCACCCAGGGCCACCTGTGACAAGAGAGCAGGAAGGACCTGGAACAGTTTCCTTATCTGTGAATCAGAAGGTAAGACTATCAGTAGCTTTCAAAGAGTCCTGAAGTAGAGTGCTGGGATTCTTCAATGGTGCCTCAGTGGTGTGTGTGTGTGTGTGTGTGTGTGTGTGTGTGTGCTTATGTGTGAGTATGTATGTGTATATGTGTGTGTGCATGTGTGAATGTGTATACATGTGTGAATATGTATGTGTGTATAAATGTGTATGTATGTGTGTGGGTATATATGTGTGTGAGTATGTATGTGTGTAGGAATGTTAATTCAGAACACGGCTGCTCTGGCAAGAGATCCAAAGACCTTCTAGGTCTGTGTGATTGGCTGGAATATAGACACAGCTTTAATCCAGGGGACAGAGGCAGCGGATCTGACTTCAAGGCCAGCCTGGCATAGAGCAAGTTTCAGGTAAAGAAAAGCTTAGGTCCAGGCCTGGTGGTGCACGCCTTTAATCCCAAACAATGGAGGCAAAGTTAGCATGTAAAAGGAAGCATCTGTGTTTGAAAGTGATGTCTAAACAGCAGAAACAGTTACAAATCAAAGACTTGACAGAATAGGATACGCCCAATTCTCTGGAGAAGAGAGAGGAAAGGGAAGCCACTTAAGGGAAAATGCAGAGAAAGGAGGCAGTTTTTAGAGAGAAGATGCAGAGAGAGAGAACTCAGGTGGAGACAGGCTGAGCCAGAGAATGAGAAGGAGCCAGGAGATTAGAGCAGATTGCTGGAGTTAGCTTGAGGCCAAGCAGAGTAATTCAGAGAAACCAGATTGAATCAGTCAGCTGGGAGAGGAGTTTGAGCCAGAACAGCTGAGCTGAACCAGCCAGCCCAGAGCTCAGAAAGAGCAAGAAAGGGTGAGCTTATTCAGCAGTGAGTCCCAGAGGCTGGAAACATTCTAGGTTAGATTGGACAAGGGCTGGAAGCTTCCAGGACTTGGCCTAGTTCAGCAGACAGAGGCAATGTACCTCCAAGACAACAACCAAAGTTCTTGTTACATGTATGTGTGTATATGTGTGAGAGCATGGATGTGGCAGGGGAGGGAGTGTGTGAGGGTTTGGTTTCAGTGGGATGGAAGATGCCCAGCCTAGGGATCGATCGTTTGCTTTTGCTTCATGCCAGGTAGCTCTAGACTTCATTGTTTCTGTATCTATCAGTCTTCGTGTCTGATCTTGCTGGAGGAACTGGTCCATGGCTAAATAAAGACGCTGACAACCCCTGCACAGCCTAACCTGCAGACACAGGGCGGACTCTGGCATGCCTCAGCAAGGAGCACAGTCGCCTGCCAGGGGTCAAAGAGCCAGGTGACAGCGTGGGGTGCCCCGCACTCTGGGCGCTTGTGTAGGACGCGCGCCTCTGCGGGTGCATCCTGCAAATTAGCATGTCAGCCAGGAGAGGATCCCCAGCTACCCGGTCAGATTACAGGCTGTGAGTGGTGTGATGGGATTTGAGCCTTTTCCACAGGTCAAAGCACGTGCAATGTGAGTGGCTGACACTGCCAGGCCAGGTCTGTGGGCAGCTGCCCCAGTTCTGACAAGAGGACCTGGTGCCCAGCAGGGTTCTCTGCACGGCTGTGTGTATTTTTCCACGCTCTCTGAGTTTGAAATGGAAACACGGAAGACACATAAGCAGTTCAACAGCTGCAAGATTCAAATGGAGGCGTCGGGGGTGGGGGAAGCTGCCGAAGGTTCAAGCGCAAGCCGCCAGCACACCCACTCACTTCCCAGGGCTAGGCCAGTGTGAGACAGACCGTGTGGCCACAGGCTTCTGAAGCCCAGCCCTGGGGACAGGGGCCCATTTTGTCCATTGTTTCCTTCCTCTGAGGGATTCTGAAGCAGCCTGCTGTGCTCAGTTAGTCATATGGTCTCCACTCTTCTGGAACCTGAAAACTATTTTGGTAAAATAAAGATGTCTTCCTCATTAGTTGCCTAAGGGTGCCTGAGTCTTGGGCAAACCAGAGATGAGTAAAACACACACCAAACTATAGCTCCTTGACTTGTGTACATGGCCAAGGGGGCAGCACGACTGTGTGCCCCCACCGCGCACGGCTTCCCTCTCTCTTCGGACGATGCCTGAGTCTTCGGGCTGTGTGTTGTGATGTCAATATAGTAAGAAATGCATGTTTCAGCCTCAGTTCCAGAGACCTGAAACAATGAACACTTCCTGGATGATAGAAGTTTAAGTGTCTTTTGTTATTCATAATGAACTCGTTTATGAATTTATGTTAACGAGGAGACTTTGAGAAAGTCTCTAAGGGAGGATGTGTGGTTGCCACGGGAATCAAGTGTGTGGTTGGAGGCTGGGGATTGAGTTGCTCACCAAGGAGCAAAGACTGAGTCACACATGCCCACATCAGGAGGGCTCAGGGTGCTGGGCTTCTGTCCTCCACCACACACTGCTCAGGGTGCTGGGCTTCTGTCCTCCACACACTGCTGGCTTTGTACACTTTGTATACTTTGTAAACCCTCAAGACCTGAAAGCACCTAGGCCCCACCAATCCCTGAGCTCCCCAACCCCAGGACTTGAAATCCCACCAACCCTCACCCTGGAAAGCTCCGCCCCTAAGAAATCCTATATAAGCCCTTCCTACCCCTGGAGTTTTGCTGCCTGCTGTGACTTTCTCACTGGAAGAGAGAGCAGAAGAGAAGACTGAGGCTCTTGAGCTCAGCTGGGAAGACCCCCTGTCCCCCAGGAGCCGCAACACTGAAGAAGAGGAGCAGAAATAGAAACTCTTACACTGCAGCTCTCCAGCTCAGCCAGCACTGGCTTCCCTCAGGGCTGCGAGCCTCTGATGAGGAGGCTTCCCCTCAGGCCCTGGTTCCTGCCTCCTGAGTGTCAGGGTGCCCTTCCATTGGGACACTGTCCTGCCTCAGAGCTTCGTGGTTCTGGGCTCCCAGGATGCCTTTCCATCAGGGCAGGAAGAACAACACATGCAGCGGTATTCCAAGGAGCTCCCGGAGGCTCAGACACCTTTGCCATGCCTCCGTGGCTTCCCCATCCATCTCATCCGGCCCATCAGCTGTCTCTGGTCTGTAGTGATCTAGTCATCCAGCAGGTCGATTTGGGGTCTCTGAGCTGCTCTCACAAAGATTCAGCCCAAGAAGGGGTGATAAGACCTCTGACTGTTGCCAAGAAAAACAGAAGCTGTGGGGACGTTGACCTCCCACGGCCCCTGAACTGGAAGGACGGCAGCCTGAATCTGAAGGATATGTGTCAATGGGACAGAACGGTGGTGACTGGTGGATAATCACAGAGAACTGGAGAATCTTTTAGAAACACACACACACGTACACACTCATATACATATATGTACACATAGATACACACATACATACACATGTATATGCACACATACACATACTATACACATATACATGCACACATATACAGGTATACACATATACATACATACAAACACACATACAAATACACATCCACAGACACACACATACATGTTGCACACACATATATACACCCATGCATATGTACACATACAAATATACACATAATTCACACACATACAAACACACATAGACATGCATATGCATTCATACACATAATATACACACACAAACACACATACATACACGTATATACACACGCACATAATACATACACACATACACACTCACACACACACATCCATACACATGCAAAGACACACATAGGCACACACACACAAACACATATCCACACACGCTCGCACACACCCTCACTCTGGCGGCCGGGAATGAAGCATTTGGTGTGATGCGTCAGAGCACAGCGGGTAACAGTCGTTCTCCAGATCAGATAACAAGTAGAGACAAGTCTTCCGAGGCAGCCTGCTCTTTCTCCAGGCCTCGGTGACAGCGCGTGATTAAGAGTGATAGCCTTTGCGATGTGCCTGCACCTCCTGTGACATGTCGCTTCATTTAATTTCATAACCTGCGTGAGCACCACAAGATTTACAGAAACAGGGAAGAGTCTCTGTGGGACAGGACACCTTCCCACATCAAGGTGCTAGGGACACGCACCCTCTCTCTTTGCCTGGAATTTCACATTTTAACCCTAAACAGACAATGAAGATATTAAATGATCCTTAAGGCATCCTTAGATTCACCTCATCTGAAGCACCTGCCACCCCTCCAGTGACATCGGAATGTCCCCTCCTTTTCCTTAACCCCCTCATCGCCTAACACAGCATGGAAGTCTCTGTAACTCTGGGCTTGCTGAGAGTAACCTGTTTGTAACTAGCCCCAGGTCAGATTCAACAACTCTCTGTCCCTCCTGTCCCTCTCTGTCCTCTCCTGTCCCTCTCTGTCCCCTCCTGTCCCTTCGTCTCCCATCCAGCTCTAACGAAGCCCTTTCACATAATCCCAGGATGGAATGAGGAAGCCAGTGCTCTTTGCTTTGCCATTGCAGGCCCTTGAACAAGCCCAGTCTCTTCCTACCAACTCATCAGAGAGCTGACTTCTTCGTGGCGAGCTCACAGCCTGGGGCCAGGAGGGCAAACTCAGGCTTCAAGGATACGCCAGGACGTTGGGAACCTTACCCTCCTGCCCTGCTGATGGTTACCAGATCCCTGTGTTTTTGAAAAAGAAAACACTATAGAGATTCTTTTCTCACCATGGTGGAAGAAATGGCCAGTGACTATGTTCTTGCCTAGCAATCATTACAGAAGAGGAATCAAAGTAAGTTATAGATACCTAAGCTTGACAGGCACAGAAAAGGCACAAGTGTCACAACTCCCAGTCCACGGCAATCGCTGCCCCCTGAGCTTGCCCACACTGCCCACACTCCGTGATGGCCACAAAGGCCCTGCTTATGTCTTATGTCTAAGAGAGAAAAAAAGGAGAGGAGTGATTTGAGGAAAAACCAATAATCCAATCCTGATACATGGATTTAGTCATGCAGAACCTTTGCAAAGCATTTCAGATTAGTTATGCTCTGCATAACTCTGCTATGCATTTAACGACGTCCTTTTCTTTTTAAAATCAGAGGGAAGTAAAATTTAGATTTCCCAAGAAAAACAGCATCTTGACTCCTGAGAGTCACTCAGTTGGCTTCCTGCTTCCGTAACCTGGTCCAGGTACGCCATGCTGACCAGTCAGGAAGTAGGTGGACAGCTCAGTGTCTACATTGCCTCCTAAAAGACAAGAAGGAGACTGGAATGGTGAGTTGACCCGTAGTTTGGATAAGTTTTAGATGATGGCCCCATTTTCTCCCCAAAACTCCAGTACTTCTTTTTTTCCTCTCTTAGCTTACAAGCCATTGTTTCACTGAGAAAATGGAAGCAACAAGAAGAGACCATCCACAAACAACCACATCCCCACATGAACGGACTTTCTACAGACAGCCTGCTCCTCCCCCTTTGCTTCGGATGGATGTCCTCTGCTTCTGTGTAAATCTAAGCCCGCCCTTATGACCCTGTGTCTCCCACTGACTCCACTTCATCTCCCGCTCTCATTTCAATATATGCTTTTGTTTTTAATTCTTGGCCAAGTTTATCTGTATAGAAGTATCTTTTTATTTCACTTACCTACAAAATAAACTTCCTCAACCCTACATGTACTTCTGGATCCTCTCATATTTCTTTATATAGAAAATGCCTTGAGCCAGGTGTTATGATTCCTATCTATAATCCTAGTATTCAAAAGGCAAGAGGATTGCAAAGAGTTGAAGGCTAGCCTTGGCTATATAGTGAATTCCAGGCTGCAGACTATCACAAAAACAAGAAAAAGAAGAAGGAGGAGGAAGAGGAGGCAGAGGAGGAGGAGAAGAAGACAGAGAAGAAGAAGGAGGAAGAAGAAGAGAGGAAGAGGAGGGGGAGGAAGAGGAAAGGGGAAGGGAAAGGAGAAGGAAGAAGGAGGAATGAGAGAAGAGAGGCAGGACCTCAAGAGAATTATATTTATTTACTCTTTATTGGTTCCTGGTCTCTTTCTCTGGGTCGTCCATTACACCCAAATGTTCACTTCTCTTTTAATGAAATGGATCTTCTCAAAGAAGCCAGGAAGCTTTCTGGTCACTCTTACTTGACCAACCTGTAGCATCTCACACCTGCATTTATTTCCTTCTCCAATCCCTTGCTCAGCTCTACTGCCAAGATGCCAAGGCCTTGCACCACTCCTTTGCCCTCTTTGAGTACCTGTCCTTGTTTCTTTGTACTCAAGCATTGCAAGGTTTCGCTTTCTCTCCTGTAGCTATACTCCCTTAAGGATCTTCTTCCATTTCCTGGCTTTTGATTCACCCCTGGACTGGACAATGCCTGCGCACACATCTCCGGCTCTGACCACACTCCTCAGGGCCAGGCCTCCATCATCGACGCCTCCTTGGTATCCTTGGGAAGCTGCTTTAGTCATCTCAACTGTAACATCACCTTAGTTGCCGCCCTGAACCCGCCAGTGTCTCCCCTCCCTAAGTAAAGGCCAGCTCACCCTCTGGCTTTTCAGAGCCCATCCTCTGAAGGAGGGAAATGAGGACGAAAATAGTGTGTGTCTTACAGGGCTATTGCCAAGATGAGATGATCAGCGCTTGCCATGAACCTGGACCAGTGCCCAGCGTAGAATTACTACATTAACTCTTGCTAAATGATTAAAGTAATCATCTCTGGCGCTTCCGAGTCTCTCAATTCCCCGTATCTAATCATCAGTTAATCCTGTTGGCACTCCCTGAGACACACATCCAGAGCATGTCTGCTCCTCCTCTCTATCAGTAACACCCCAAGTCAAGCCACCATCACCTCTTGCCTGGTTGTGGCGCAGTGTCCTAATTGGTCTCCTTTATTCAGCCTCTGGCCTGCTGAGTCAGTACAGATTTGGCACCTGGAGTGGGATCATGCTATGTCCCTCCACCCAGTCAAGGGACATCACGGACCGCCTGCCCCCTCTGCCACAGCCATGCTCTGCCTTCCTTTGGCGCACGCGCCAAGCCTGCGCCTGCCTCCTGCGTTCTCTGTTCGTTCTGCCTGGGTTGCTTTTCCTCGTCTCTCATTTCCTCCAGCACACTCCAGTGTCCTGTCAGAGAAGTCGTGACTGCTCCTTCCCACACTGGAACTGCCGCCTGCATCCCCTCCTGTCCTGCCTTTCAGGGAACTACAAAGTCCGTGTGGAAGTAACGTTAGCGCGCTCCTGTCTGTGAACTATTTCTCCCAGCTGCGATGCAGAGAGCTTGTGTGTGTGTCACGGCACCTGCAAACCTCAAACAGTCCTGGCACACAGAGAGAATACTGAAAAAAATACCAGTTGAAGGATTTGTGAGTGAAGCCCCATTTCCCCCCGAATAAGGCTGGCTCTGAAGTATATACACCCCAAGGACCCCCTATATGGGAAAATTTTGGATCACAACATCTTTCATAGCTTTCAGTGAAGAAGGCAAAGGAGACAGGCTCTGAATGCACTGGAGAACTGCCCCCGTCTGACAAAAGCCCTCACGAGCTTCTCACGCCCTAGGAGCCAAATGACCTGTCCATATCATGTGTGCTCCTCCGAGTACGCTGAAGCCATTCTGAACATCAACCAAGCCACACAGGCCAAAGATACCACCCAGGGCTAGAGGGCGCAGCGTGAGCAGAGGCGACTTGGGGCAGCAGGGACAGAAAGCTGCTCGGAGAGAGTGGGAAATAGAGGGAATTGTCACAGGGCCATTTAACAGGTCAGGCTTGTACCATCACGGAGCATTCTTCCTTTTCGTTTTAAATCAATGGAGAAATTAAGTACAGGCAGATTGAGCAAACCTAATGTGCACCGATCTAAGGCAGTAACACAAATCTCCAGCACTCCCCCGAGAAGACCTCAGCGCCTTAGCCTTTCTGCAGTTTCACAAAAGCCACGCTGAGGTGAGCCTTACAATCAATAGCCCTACGTCACTGCAGTAAAGTCAGACTCCTGTGACCAACACGGATCGACAGAAAGGTCTCTGTTCGCCTGCAGAAGCTCTGCGCGTCTGCGTAGATGAGTGCATATTCATGTGATGCTGTTACAGACGTGTTACACACGTGGGTGTGTCAGCCAGTGGCCAGCCCTAGGCACAGCCTTCAGCACCCGAGCCCCAACCCTCCTGTGTTTGTCTTTTGATTTGTTTCATTTTTTAAAACACAAAGTCTCACTATGTGGCCATGGATGGCTTAAACTCACACTGTAGACCAGGCTAGCCTCAAACTCATGCAGCTTCACCTCCCTTTGCCTCTCAAGTGCTGGAGTTCAGACACGTACCACCAGGTCTGACCTCATTGGCTTTGGGATGAAAGGCTCTCACTAGGACAGGAGTTTGTGATAGAGCGAGGCTGAGCCATGTGCCCCTGTGCACAGTGTGAAATCAGGAATGAACTTGTTCTGTCAAGTGCTTTTCCTTTTACATATTGAGATGGTCTTATTTGTCCTCACACCATTATTCCGTGTGGGGTTTCGTATCTCAGCTGTCTGCATATTCTAAGGTACATCATGATTTGTCTTAGCACTCACCTCATCTTACAAATTGCTCAATTTAGTTTGCCACTGTCGTGGTAGTAATTATTAGGCCTATGCTCATTTGTGTTATTAATGTGTAACTTTCTTTTATTATGAAGTTTTTATTTGGCTTTATTATCAGGATAATGTTGACTTTAGAACTGAAAAGTGTTCATTCCTATACTTTCTGGAAAAAAAGATGAAAGACTAGTGCCTACTTCTTTAAACATAGAGAGAATTTGGTGTCTAAATCTGGGCTTCTCTTAGGGAGAAAACTTTCAACTTAAAATTTTAAATTTATTTACTTATTCAGACATTTTATTTCTTACTAAATCAAATTCCTGACATTTTAACTTGTTGGCATGGGTTAATTATTACCTTTCCTTAACATCCTCCTGGTGTCTATCGGATTGGTGGTTATGCTCCCCAAAAGGACAAAAGGAGCATGTGCCTCTTTCTGTCCGGGTTCCTGCCTAGAGTTCTGGCCTGACTTCCCTTCCCAAAGGACTCTGCGCTGC